>NC_142068.1:105442500-105730000 GCF_059756535.1 Pantherophis guttatus | reverse complement strand
ACCCTAACCCTAACCCTAACCTAACCCTAACCCTAACCCTAACCCTAACCCTAACCCTAACCCTAACCCTAACCCTAACCCTAACCCTAACCCTAACCCTAACCCTAACCCTAAACCCTAACCCTAACCCTAACCCTAACCCTAACCCTAACCCTAACCCTAACCCTAACCCCTAACCCTAACCCTAACCCTAACCCTAACCCTAACCCTAACCCTAACCCTAACCTAACCCTAACCCTAACCCTAACCTAACCCTAACCCTAACCCTAACCCTAACCCTAACCCTAACCCTAACCTAACCCTAACCCTAACCCTAACCCTACCCTAACCCTAACCCTAACCCTAACCCTAACCCTAACCCTAACCCTAACCCTAACCCTAACCCTAACCCTAACCCTAACCCTAACCCTAACCCTAACCCTAACCCTAACCCTAACCCTAACCCTAACCCTAACCCTAACCCTAACCCTAACCCTAACCCTAACCCTAACCCTAACCCTAACCCTAACCCTAACCCTAACCCTAACCCTAACCCTAACCCTAACCCTAACCCTAACCCTAACCCTAACCCTAACCCTAACCCTAACCCTAACCCTAACCCTAACCCTAACCCTAACCCTAACCCTAACCCTAACCCTAACCCTAACCCTAACCCTAACCCTAACCCTAACCCTAACCCTAACCCTAACAACCCTGGCCCTAACCCTGGCCCTAACCCTAACCCTGGCCCTGGCCTGGCCCTGGCCCTAGCCCTTGACCCTCTCCCGTCTCGGGTGCCCCAAAAGAAGCTCCAGGCATTTGACAGGCTATTGCCTGGAGGTGTTCTGCCCCAGCTATGGATCCCAAAGAATGCCGCACAAACTCAAAACAAAACTCAATTTACTTCAAAACACAGTCTTTTGCAAATACAGGCTGTTAATAAAATGTTCTTAACAACTGTCTTACTAGAGTTGGCAGAAAGCCCAAAAGCAAGTTTTGCAGAGAAAATCCAAACTCAATGATCAGCAAACGAACGAACCTTGTTTCCTGCAGCTTTTTAAAAGTTGTAAAAAGGCTAACGGAGTGGCCAATTAGCCCCAAGCCTTACTCTTGAGGAGACCTCATCCTGAGCAACCACTCCTGCCTTTTGGCAGCTCTGTGTGTTCATGCATTGAGAAGAGGCTCCTCCACTTCATCCTCTGCACTTAAAGGAGCCTCTAGAAGTTCTGAAGGCCGTGGCTGAATCCCTGCCTCTGAAACCACATCTTCTCCAGCCTCCTCACTGTCCGACTCAAGCGCCGGCTGCACAGGATGCTGGCGCGACACCACACCAGCCTCCTCGTCGTTGGGATCAGTAACAATTCGCACAGGTTTCTCCCTTCAATGACTGGGGTGAGATTTTTATTTCAGAAATAGGAAAGGTTACAATTTTTTTATCAAAATAAAGGAAAATTCTAAATTCTACATCCTTTCAACATGTGCAGAAAACAAAGTTAACGCTATAACTATTTTAGCTATTTTCTGTAAGCTGTTTGATGACACTATTTTTTAAATGTCAAATTTCATTTCATCTTCCGATCTTTCTGCTCTGCGTCTCCAATAGATTTGCTTAAGGCTGACTTTTATTATTCTTTGCTTTTAATTGCTGTATATCTCATGGATCTCACTCTACAGAGCTAAAGAACTTTTTCTACAGAGTTTGATAATTTCTTTTTTGGTGTTCGCTTTTTATTTTTCTTCAAAGTCTAGGTTTTCCTTTGTTTTTTTAAATATATTTTTAAATATTCCTTCATTTTCTCTGACCCTTCCCTCCTTCTGATTCTGGGCTGCATCTGAACAGAAGAAAGCAGATTTCGCATTCAAATCCTCCAGGTCTTTTTTTTTAAAAAAAAACATTTTATTAGATTATAGAATAAAATACAAAAAAACAAACAAACAAACAAACAAAGAAGAAGAGATGGGGGAAAAAAACAGAAGTTGGGGGGAGGGAGAAAAGAAAAAAAAAGGGCTGACTTCAGACTTCCTCCGTTGCAGTAAAATAAAGCATTAAAATCAAATCTCAACTTTTTACTTTTCCATAATAATATAAATGGTTTTGTAAAAGAAAGCAGATTTCGCATTCAAATCCTCCAGTTCTCAGGGAAGACAAAAGTCCCACCTCTCTTTCTCTCTACTGGCTGCTTCTATTCCTGCCCCACCCCCTTTGTCATGACAACCCTGTAGCCAATCAAAGAGGGGGAAGAGATGGTTGCCTGGGAGCTTCCCTGCCCTCAGCCTGATGGAGAAGAGGATGAAGAAGCCAAGCCAAAGGGGGTCAAATAAGGAGCAAAATTCAAAGCTTTGGGAGGGATGAGAAAGAGGCAAAACCTCCCAGAATTGCAGAGGGAGGGGGGCTTAAGCCCCTTCCCCAGAAAAGGCTGCAATGAAGAGCGTCTCCTCGGCTGGGGGCTCTGGAGGGGCCACGGGGGACCCCCATCTTCCTCAGAGTCATGGAGGGTCCCCTCCAGGGTGAGGCTGGCTGCCTTTTCCTCCTGGGCAACCCCGGATCCCCCTTGGAAGACCCAGCCCTGCATGGCTTCTCCCCACAGGAGCCTCTCCTGGAAAGACACAGAGCCCAAGCGAGGCTGGAGAAACCCCGGGGACTGCGTTAACATTCAACCCTGGGACCCATAAACCAGGTTAGTCTCTTCCCAGGAATGGCCCAGATCCCCTCCTCCTCCCTGACCATCCTGGGCTTTCTCCGTGGGTCTGGGCTTTGCTTTCCCCTGAGTGCCCCATGCATGAAAGAGGTGGCTGAGCAACATGGGATATGGTTTCCCCCCTTCCCAGGACTCAGAAGATGGAAGTTGAAATTTGCAGATCAGCTTTCCATCTGCAACACGAGGGTCCTGAGCTCCCCTTCCCTCCTTTCTTCCCTCCCTCCCCTCCCCACATGGGAAGAGAGGCAGCCTTGATTTCTCCATCTCTTTTCACTTGGCTTTCTCTAACTTCTCTCTCTCCCTCTCCCTCTCCCTCTCCCTCTCCCTCTCCCTCTCTCTCTCCCCCTTTCCCTCTCCATCTCTCTCTCTCTCTCCCTCTCCCTGTGATTTTTTTTAACTCTGCAAAGTTCGAAAAACTAGTTTTTCACTAAAGTTGATTTTGTTCTTAGAGACTGGCTGCACTATTGCATCAGTCCTTTTGTGCGATGCCCTTGAGCATTAGCTTTCAAAATAAAGTAAATTTTGGCTCCAACTCAGCTGGCAGCTATTTCAGATCTGTGACATGCTCCGGCATTAACTGCCCCCTCGAGTTTTGTCTTAAATCACTGTACAAACAAATCTCAGATTTATTTGTTATTACAGCCAAGGTGCCATGTATTCCCTGCATGGAGCCCCCAAAACTCTCAATTCTAGATGATGGATTTAATTCCTGTTATTTTGAATCAAATGGGGATTATTTCTCTTTCATTTCCCTCCAGAGAATTTCCCAACAATCTTTGACTGCAAGAACTACTTGAATTATCCAGGGATCCCTCCTGAGAGGGAGAACTGTGATAAAAGTTTCAGCTCTGCTCTTTGGCTGAATCCTCCAGGGGAGACTTTGGGCAGAGAAATATGGAGGTTTGGGACAGGCAGAGTCTGCTCTTGAATCTCTCTCCTTTCCAGATGAAGCTGAGTGTTTCTCTGTGTTGAGAAAAAGCAACTGGATGTTCCACCTTGTGAGAGTCCTTTCATTCTTCGAATTCTTCTTTAGAAACAGGAAAGGGATTCATTGATTCACGCCATGAATTATGGACCTCCTGCTTCTGCCTCTGATGCTGCTTTTGTCCCATCCAGTCTCTGGGAAGCTGAGAATCAAATGCCCACTGAGTTTGGAGAACCAGGATGGAAAACCATGGAGCTACTACAGACCAGGAGACCATCTAATCAGTATAGTCACCAGTGGAAATGAAATATTGCATACAAAGTTCCTTTTCAACGTTGCTCCTTTTGTTCAGTTTGTTTTCCTTGATCCGTAAGTCATTCAGGGTGATGGAGTTGCAGTCCCTCCATTTTAACACTCTCCTTCTTTTCTGTTTTTTTATTTTTCACTTATTCCTATATTGGGGAATATGTCTAATTTCCTGAATGATTTTGATTTCCATGGCTTCTCTCTTTGGTCTGATTTTGTGAAAGAGACTCAAAAACAGGTCTGAAAAAAAGCTGAAAGTGTTGCAGATTATTTTTCTCCTTCAGTTCAATCTTTAATTTATCACTTGGATACTGAATTTTATTTAAAGTAGTGGTGGAATCAGTTGTAGTTGCCGTACCTCAAACCATTTCAATATTTATGGAACTGTTCATTGCTTTTGGATCCATGTTGGTTTAAGGCTCAGTAGGCTTGTGGAGGATTATATATATTATATATAACAAAAGTATTTGTTGTGGCTGTTGAATATAATAACATTTTTTTCAATAGGACTTCTTACGAATTTTTTTATTGCTTACTATTCATTGTCAACATTCAACTGGCCAACAAGAATTCCCATCTCTTGCACAATCTCACACTTGGCTACAAGATTCAGGACAACTATTTGAGCACTTTCCACACTTCAGATGCCTTGATGGACATGCTCTCTACTGGAGAAGCCAATGTCCCCAACTACGGCTGTGGAAGGAAGGACAACCTCCTGGCTCTTCTTGATGCAGCTGACAGGGAGATCTCCATCCAGATGGCAACATTAGGAGGCACCTACAAAGTCCCTCAGGTTTGTGTGTGTTTTTCTCCTTCTGGTAAAGTGAGGGGTGGGTGGTGAGGGGTAACTAATAGATTCAATCATGTCTTCTCCATGGAATCAAAGAGCTGCTTTTCTTCATATTAGCAAAAAATGTCAATATTTTACCCCATTATGTTCATGTTGAGATTAATCATAAAAGGCCTGAAATGCAAACAATACATTCCCTGGAGAAGATATTCTAACAACTATTTAACAGATCAAAAAATATCCCTGGTTGTTGGGGCCTCTATTGGCATCTTCATTTTCACAGATAAATAAGGCCTGCCCTATCCAGTTGGATTGAAGTTGGCAATAATAGCACTTTACCTATCTAAAATGTGGAATAAAAATTACTCTAGCAATTACAGGCCAAATAGACTAGCAGATATTGTGGCTAAAATTGATGCCATGATCCTCTTAGTTAAACTTGAGAAAAATGCATTCCTTGCAGAAGAACCAGAATGTTTTAGGTAGAGTTAATGCAACAAAATTAATTAATTAATTAATTAATTAATTAATTAATTAAAAAGATGTAGAGACTCTGTAAAGAGTGCAGAAAAGATGATTAAGGGCCTGGGAGACTAAAACATATGAGGAACAGTTGCAGGAATTCAGTATGTCTAGTCTAGTGAAAAGGACGAGGGGTGACATCATAGCAATGTAGCAATATTGGGGGGGCTGCCACAGAGAAGAGGAGGTCCACCTATTTTCCAAAGTTCAAGAAGGCAAGACAAGAAACAATGGAGGGAAACTAATCAAGGAAAGAAACAACCTAGAACTAAGGAGAAATTTCCTAATGGTGAGGAATGGAACGTCTACCCTTCAGAAATTGTGGGTGGTCCATCACTGGAGGCTTTGAAGAAGAGACTGGACAGCCACTTGTCTGGAATAGTATAGATAGATTCAGATTAACAGAGTTGGAAGGGACCTTGTAGGTCATCTAGTCCAAGCAGACCCTACACCATTTCTGACAGATGACGGTCCAGTCTTTCTTGAAAGCTTGCAGTAATGAAGCTCCCACAACTTCTGAAGGCAACTTTATCTCTTTATTTCCAGGTTGAATCTCTCCTTGTTCAGTTTCCATCCATTATTCCTTGTCCTGCCTTTGTCCGGCCTTTGGGTGCTTTGGAAAATAGCTTGACCCTCTCTTGACTCCTCTCTGTGGCAGCCCCTCCAATATTGGAAGACTGCTATCATCCCTTCCCTGGTCCTTTTATTCACTAGACCAGCCATGCCCAATTCCTTCAACCGTTCATTGTATGTTTTAGCCTCCAGTTCCCTAATCCTCTTGGTTGCTCTTCTCTGCACTTTTTCTAGAGTCTCAACATCTGGTGACAAAAACTGGATGCAGTATTCTAGGTGTGGTCTTACTAAGGTTTTATAGGGTGGTATTAGTACCTCTCTTGATTGTACCCTCTGTTAATGTGATTTAGGATTGCATTGGCTTTTTTGGCTGCCGCTGCACACTCTTCACTCATATTTAATTGGTTGTTCATTAAGACTCCAGGATCCCTCTCACGGTTACTGCTATTATGCCTGGTTTACTGCTTGAACAGGGGGTTAGACTAGAAGACCTCCAAGGTCCCTTCCAACCCTTTTATTTTGTTATAAATTCTGTTATAGGTACACATGTTTAGCCTGCTAAATTCCTATTGGAATACACTGATTTATACAGAATGTGATATTATCATATTTACACATTATAGACTTGGATTGTTTTGTCATAATAATTATCTGATAATTTATAAAGCCAGTTCAAAAGTTATGGTCTTTGGGAAATGACATCATAGCCATAGATGTTCAGCCATTAGAGCAAGTTATTTTAAATTTTTGGGGTTTTAAATCGGCCAAATCTATTTAATTATTTTAATTTTTAATTATTGTTGTGTCCTGTGTTTTTAAATTGGCTGTACACTGCCCTGAGTCCTTCGGGAGAAGGGCGGTATAGAAATAAAATTATTATTATTATTATTATTATTATTATTATTATTATTATTATTATTATTATTATTATTATTATTATGTAATACCTTTCCTTACCTGGGGTTGTTTTCTCTGAGCCTGAATCTTGGCTCCCTCATCATCCAAGGAGCTCAGTTAGAGAAAGGGCAGGAGTGAAAGTGGGGCTTAAATGAAAACCTCACAGCTCTCCAGCTTCCTCAGCCCCAATGATTAAAGTATCTGAGGCCCAGTTTTCCCCCATGTTCTTCCATCAATCTGATGTTTGGGGCTCCAGAGAGAAACCACCAGCAGAACCAACCCAATCTCAGCCTCTGAGGAGGATCTTGGGGTGGCTAAAAGGACTCCAGCTGCTGCCCTCAGAGCTGATTTGGGAATTTACACAATTTCTGCTTTGTCTAAATTCAGAAAATATGGGCATTGGCATAAAATTTAATCTATGGAAACTGACAGACTCTGAAAATTGTGGCTGTTGGAACAGACAAAAATTCAATTAAAGACCAAACTTGGATTATGCAATTGACAAATCTTATTAGGCTTTGAGGTCTGCCTGTTTTTTGTATAACTGGAGAAAGAAGTTAAAAAATTTCCTCCAGAAAGAATCTGGGATAGAGAAACAAAAAAAGATGCAACAATCCTTGTAAATTATAATAGGCCCTTTATTGGAATAGAATACTCCAGTTGGCATTTGCACGTGTTAATCTAATTGTAATCAATTGTAGGGGTGATACAGTAATAGGATTTACATTTTTATTCTTTTTTAATTTGCTTATTATTTTCCATTATTATGATACAATCTTGCTAATATTCTGTCTTTAATATTTTAAACAATGTCTGATTAACAAACTATTCTAATACATTCATGAGAACCAGGTTGGATTTATTAAAATCTAATATTTTGGACTTGATCTGACCCCAAATATAACACAGCATTCTTCATTGCTTTTTCAGATCAATCTTAAAACTGCTTCAGAGGCTCTGAGTGATAAAAGTCAATTCCCCTTTTTCTACCGGATGAATCCCAAAGAAGGATTCCAGTACCCAGCAATTGTCCAACTGCTCCTCCATTTCAGATGGACCTTGATCGGCCTCTTTGCTTCAAACACAGAAAATGGAGAGTATTTCATGAGGATTTTTCCTCCTGTGCTTGTCAGGAGTGGAATTTGTGTGGTTATATCACAACTGTTCTCAACAGCTGGATATACAGCATCCCTCAGGGAGGCCCTCTCTAAGTGGAGACAAATCAACGTCTTTGTTCACTTCATGGAATTTGATTTAATTTGGGGCAGAATTCTTCCTTTCCATTTAACATTTATGCATCTGCCAGGACCCATTGAAGGGAAAGTCTGGATCCTCACAAATTTTGCAGGGTATAAAATGAACAAGCGTAGACTTCTCAAATACATCCATAGTATTTTGAACTTTTCTTATCTGACAAAAAATAGGCCAAAAGATTCTGCCTTTGAACCCGATTTCTTTGTGGAAGAAAAGTTTCAAGATCATTATTTCCGCTGTTCTCTTTCAAAGAACGTCTTTTCTGTCAAAGGCCGCAGAAGATGCACCCAGAAAGCCCCACTGGAGACCCAGAAAAGGAGCAGGTTCAAGCTCCTAAATCACTACTTATTTTACAGTATCATGAGGACTCTGGTCCAGGCCTTGAATGCCGCTTATTCCTCCAGATCGAGGAGGGGAAGGAAGGGGGGAGAAAAGAGTTTGGGGTCTCCAAGGCTGCAGCCGTGGCAGGTATGGAGGTCTTGATATGGATCCATTAATCTTAGATCCTTTGGAGGAGGAATCCAGAGGAGAAGGAGGGGAACCATCTCAACATATCTGGCCAATTCAATTACTCAGGGAATAATGCACTGGTGAAATCTAAAATTTGTTACTACCGGTTCTGTGGGCGTGGCTTAGTGGGGGGTGGTGGTAATGTGACTGGGTGGGCGTGGCCAATTTTATTTTTTTACTTTTAAAACCATTTTTACATGTAAAACCATGTAAAAAAATGCTTTCTTTAAAGGCTCTGACGATCCCAGCTGAGTTACCTGATAGTCAGAGGGTTTTTCAAAAAGCCTCTGCCGATCAGGCAACTCAGCTGGGATCGTCAGAGCTTGGATCGTTAGAGGCATTTAAAAGAAAAAAAGCCTCTGATGATCATCCGGCTCAGCTGGTCATGGGGGGCTGGGGCAGGGATTTTTGCTACCGGTCCTCTGAACTGCCCGCCACCATCGCTACCTACTTGCCCGAGCCGGTATGAACAGGGAACATTTCACTCCTGGAATAATAGTTCCAAAGAGTAGATACCATGGCATTTTGATATTAAACTCTGCTCATTTGAAAATGCTGTATTCTTTTTTAAGTGAATTCCTGTATTTGTGGGTTTGTGATTAAAATGGTGGAATTTCCCCTTTGTTCCGTCCCCACTGCAGGTGGGTCTGTGTGCAGCTCGACAGGCAGCTAAACCCCCCTCTTCTCCTCCAGTGAAAGGGAGCCTGGGGTGGATGTGGGTGTTTCATTGGGAGAAAAGGGCACGGAGAAACTGAGGAGATGCAAAGAGTGAGAATCAAGTATAAATAGGAGATAGGCAGCATTAACTAACAGCCAACAAAGAAGCAGCTGGAACCTCTCCAGCAATGCTCCGTGTGAGGGACGGAGGTCGTCTCCGGATGACCATGTGTCTCGGTCAAACTGGTTGCTTCCGTCTCCTCCAAAGGGTGAGAGAAAAGGGAGTCTGGCTTCAGACCATACAGTTAGGCTTATCTGCCTCTGGCCACTAGGTGGGGCTAGAGCAACAACAGCACAATAGATACATGTTGTGGCATGACAACCTTCATAAATTTGGAGGAGACCCTGAGACCATCTAGCCCAACCCCTCCTCTCTGCAGGAATCCCAGTTAAAGCTTCTCTGACTGATGGCTGCTCCGTCTCTGCATTCAGACAATCCATGAAGAGGAGACTGAACTTCTCTCCTTCACTGGCTCAGCTCTAAAACAGTTCATCCTTTTATCATATTTTTTTCTCTCCTTCAGCTAAATTCTCCTCTCTTGTAACTGAATTCATTTTTCCCTGTCTGACACTCTGGAATAACAGTGAGCAGATCTTACACTCATGTGTAACGTGTGTCAGTGATTGGAAGAGGGCTGCATCCTCCCTTCTCCAACCGAGAGATTGTGTCAGTTGGAAAAGGGGCTCCCAGACTCCTCCTGATCTTCAGCTCTTCTCCTTGTTCTCTTTCCTCAAGGCTAAGAGCAGCTCCTCTGATCTCTTCCTTGGCTTATTTCTCCTTCCCTGAAGTTCATGTAGATTTTGTGCAAATTCTCCTCCAAGAGTGGTGCCTGCAAGGGGACCTGGTCCTTGAATTGGGGTCTCCCCAAACCAGAACATTCACTTCCTGAGATTCTTATGGCTGCATTTGCCTTCTTTCCACGAACATCTCCCTGCTGACTCACAGTTTGTTCCCAGTTAACTACGATTTTGAGATCATTTCCACAAACATGCATATCAAGTTTGGTATCCCTCATCCTTCCTTTCCCTCATTAATGTTCTTATATGAGACTCTATTGTTAGTAAAGTCCTAGTTGCTTAAAATCAGATATTTTTCTTCTGCTTTTTACTCATGCCTTTCTCTGTGTCCTAATCATAAATATTGTTTCTGGAAACTTGATATTCCTCTTATTAAATTTTATTTTATTCAAAAAGGTAAAATATAAGCTTCAAAAAATAAAACTATTACAAAGACCAAACAAAACTAGACAAAATATTTTTTTTAAATTGTTCATTAAAAACAGACAAAAACATGCACATTGTGCCCCCAGTTGAATACAATACAGCAATAATAGTTTCTCCCCCTTGCAAAATAGGCTCCAAAAATATAAACTACACATCTATTTGCAACTACTTGACCTGTCATCTATCTGCTGTATATAAAAAACTTAGTTAACAGGCAATCCAACAATAAAGTTAAATTTAAAAACTTCAAAATTGTCTGTTATCTGCTATTGTATTTAACTCACAGAAAATTTACAGGAGCTTCTTATCTACCACAGACCACCACAATCATTATCTCTCATCCATCCAGAATCTGTCCAGGGTTAAACACCTTTGTTTGATTCTTAATAATAATACATTTCCTTAAAATTTTAATTAGGATCTTTCCCAACAACTGCTTTCCATTCCCCAAAGTCACAGGACTTCCTGTAAATTGAAACACGACAACTCTTAAGACTTGTTTTCCAATTAAATATGACAAGTCCATTCCCCAATCTTCCTCAATCTTCTTGAAAGAATCCATTTCTTCAGTCATCCGTTCTGTCCACTTTGAGTCTTCAGGGTCCGTGGCCTCTCCAGCCATCTCCAAGCAGCTTGCCTTCAAACCAGACTCCTTCTTCAGGGATGCCAGAAGCAAATTACGTTCCAGTCCATCCATCCATTCAATTCATCCAATTCAACAATTGTTGCTTGCTTCTGATTATTGCCTTTAAGTTGATTTAAAACCATTGTTATTTTATCAAACTTTTAAAATGAAGTTTCAAATAAGGCTTGTAAGTTGAAAGACTTTATATTCTTTAAATCAAATCAAATGAGCTTATTCTAAGATCGTATTAATTACTGTATTAATGACAACATAGAAAAATTGATGAGCAATGGCAAATTGTTATCCATCACCTTCAGGTTTCATAGGAAAGATTTAAAAGGGTTAAAAATTATTTGAGTATCATTTTAAAGACCATTTTTATCCACTTAGTTATCATACCATCCCTCAGGTTTCTAATCACATCACACAACTGTTTCTGAGTCTGTCAGATCCGTGAATCTGCCTTTTTTTGGGGGGAAGGAGGGGACCCTGGATTACATTTATACTTTACCTTCTACCCCTTTCCTCCCCCCATGTTTTTTGTATCCTGCAGCCGATTGATTTATAACCTTTAGCCTGGTGCCTAAACAGCCTGGCATTTTCTCATCGTTTGTGGGGTGTAAGGGGAGGGAGGGCCATGTGTCGGAAGATGACCCTGGGAAAGTTCCCGTATCACTTTCTCAGAGCAGTGGGTACAATAACATCTTCACACCTGTGGATTGGCTGAATCCCCACTGGACTATTGGGAGGGTTTCTACTTTCCTTTATTCTAACTGTATTGCCTGAGGGCCTCAGAGCCTGCTTTGATTCCGTCCTTCCACCACTCCTTTCCAATAAAAGGTTCCTTTTGAAAGGCCAAGTTTCAAGAGTCTGCACTTTCCTGAATGAGGAAGTGAGGCCGGACCTTACAGAGTCCTTTACTGAAATCCAATGATGTCACCAGAGTTCCCATAATCTATTTAGGAAGTGTAATGATGTGTGAGAATGACTTTTGGGATGAGGGGAAGAGAGGCTGCCTAGGGAAGGATCAGAGAAGAGGGGAGAATCCTGCAGCTGCATAATGGGAGAGAAAGAAACTCAGAAAGGATCCTGGCTAACTTTTCAGAGAAAAGAGTTGGTGGGAGATTTGTTCTTTCAGATCTGCAAAATGTTGTTAATGTCACATTACAATCAAGTAGAATTAGCATATCTGGGTGTGTTTTCCATCAGGATGACCAGGGAGAAGATTAGCCTGACAACTTTTTGATAAACCCATGTTTTCTGGGAATCAACATGTTGTTTTCAAAGCGTTTATGAATCATCTTTTTTTCTCTGTTCATTTTATTTGTCATCTGGTCTAGAATGTTCCCAATAATTGACCAATTGTGTCAATTATATTTTCTCTATATTTTGTCAGTATATGATTGACAAATTTTTCTCAAACTTTCTTGTTCACTTCTGAAGATAATGACAGAATTTGTATCATAATTAGGCATATTTGGAGATTAGACAATTGTAGAAGAAAGATTCAATGTGGGATAAGAAACAAAATTCTCTGTTTTTCAAATTCCTGGATGTTCTCATTCCAGTTTCATCCCTTTCTGGAGAAGAATGAATTTTGGAATATTTCTGAGAGGAAACTGTACTTGGACCAAAATGGAGAGATAAAAGCAGATCTGGGCATTAAGGCCTCCTTGGTTTTCCCCAAGGAGGATATCAGGACAGAGGCTCTGGCGTATTTTGAAAGGCAGAGACTTACTATCGACCAAGATCTTCCATGGCTAAAGTCGCTCAATAAGGTAGGAGAAATTTTGCTGTCTTTTCTCTGTTTTCCAAAGCCTGAGGTCCCATTTCCAGTGGGCAAAGCCTAGAGTCTCCAGGGTGGTTGGCCTTCCATGCCAGGTGGTGTCATCTAATGGAAGTTCTTCAACAGACGGGACTTAAGTGAAATGGCTTCGTCATGTTTTATGGAAACCTTTCAAGATCTTACAGGTCTGAGCTTTCTTTCTTCATCACAGTTTTCCTCTACATTAAAAAAATCTAATGGAATAAAAGTTTCCTCAATCTTTTACAGTAAACTTTGTTCTCAGTTTTAAGATGAATATATCATCATATTTAAAACTTTTTTCAATTCCATACCTCTTGACTTTATTAAGTAGAAAAGTACTTCATTGTAATTCCAAAAGCAAAAGGGAGGAACTAAAGGAAGAACCTGCCAGTTGTTATACCTTCTGCATCTGTTTAGAAATAGTCAGAGATTTTATACTTACCTCAGTGAAGACCAGAGGCTACTTGTCTCCATCAATTTCTTCCTCCGTTTTCCATGGATGGAGAGTCCTAACATATTTTCTTTGGCATTCCTTGTTTTTCTGCTCAGTCTCTGCCTCAGTCCAAATGTGTGGAAAGTTGTCATCCTGGATTTGTCAAGAGGGCTCGAGAAGGAGAGCCAGTTTGCTGCTATGACTGCGTTCCTTGTCCGGAGGGGACCTTCTCCACTCAGGAAGGTGGGTCACACGGAGGAAAATGGGAGGCTTTATGGAACTGGATCCATCCAGAACCTTTTCATGAAAGTGCAAGTTAAAAGACACATTTAAACTCACCTGTATTTTTTATTTTTAACCTGCACAATTTCTTATGTAAACAGAAGTAAATCAAAAAGACTTGAAAAGAGGGGCTGGGAAGAGATGGGATGAGTGGGTGGCAGACTGGGCAAGTTTTACTAACAGCAGAGCAAATACCTCTTCTGCTTTTTAGCTTGAATATATGCTGCTAAATTTACCTTTCTGGGAACATCTGAGTTCTTTGAAACTTGATGAATTATTTTAGGTCCACCTTCAATCCAGTGTATATTGAATCCTCCCCTTGAGGATCACTGAGAAGGTGTCACTGGTCCATAATTTGGTGCTGTGGATAGTTATGGGGGAACTCATTACTCAAATAGTCTGCTATATAGATCAATCAATCAATCAGAAAAGAGCTGGAAAGGACTTTGGAGGTCTTCTAGTCCAGGCCCCTGCTCAAGCAGGAGATCCTATACCATTTCAGATAAGTAACTTCTGGAGGCCAGCTGTTCCACTGGTTAATTGCTCTCACTGATAGGAAGTTTCTCCTTAATTCCAGGTTGTTTCTAGATGTTACAAGATACTGTAGGTATCCTCCAAGTCCAGGATATTAACTGCCATGTGGCAGAACTCAGGATGTTTGTCTAAAAAGATTACATGATTCATTATTAACCTCTAATAATGTAGGTTCCTATGAAGATTCTACACATTACACAGGAAATAATTAACATCCTAGAACTTCCCTCAACTTCATATACCTAGCTACATTTTTTAAAAAATGTCCTTATGCTCTTTTTAATAAAATAGGTAAGAAATACTTCTTGGAAAATGCCCATGGTAACAGCTGTCATCCAAAAAAGGTATTTTTTGAAATGTAAAAAAAACCCAGTATATTTAAGAAATATTGCTTTTTGGCTTTCTCAGATACACAAAAATGCACCAAGTGTCCAGATGATAAATACCCAAATGTGGACAGAGTCCAATGTATCCCCAAAGTCATAACCTTCCTGTCTTATGAAGAACATCTGGGCATCATCCTGGTCTCTTTTGCCCTATTCTTGTTCCTAACCACAGACCTTGTTTTAATCATCCTCATGAAATACCGAGAAACTCCCCTTATCAAAGCCAACAACCGGGACCTCTCCTACATCCTCCTGGTCTCCCTCCTGCTTTGCTTCTTGTCTCCTTTTCTCTTCATTGGTCAACCAAGGAAAGCCACCTGCCTTCTCCGACAAATGGTTTTCAGCATCATCTTCTCAGTTGCTGTTTCTTCTCTCTTGGCCAAAACCATCACGGTGGTGCTGGCCTTCCTGGCCACAAAACCAGGAAACCGTGTGAAGAGATGGTTAGGGAAGAGCTTGGCCAACTCCATCATCCTGTCTTGTTCCACTGTCCAAATTATCATCTGCTCCATCTGGCTGGGAGTTTCTCCCCCCTTCCCTGACTCTGACCTCCACTCCCAGCCTGGAGAGATCATCCTGCAATGCAACGAAGGGGCCGTTGTCATGTTCTACGTCACCCTCAGCTACATGGGCTTCCTGGCTGCCATCTGCTTCACGGTGGCTTTCCTGGCCAGGAATCTGCCTGGGGCCTTCAACGAAGCCAAGCTGATCACCTTCAGCATGCTGGTCTTCTGCAGTGTCTGGGTGACTTTTGTGCCCACCTACCTGAGCACCAAAGGGAAATACATGGTGGCTGTGCAGGTCTTCTCCATCCTGGCCTCCAGTGCTGGTCTGCTGGGCTGCATCTTCATCCCCAAGTGCTACATCATCCTTCTGAGGCCAGACCTCAACACAAAGGAACAGCTCACAGCCAGAACAAATGTAAAAACATGAGATATAACACCATTGTGATAGTGGAAGAATTGTTAAAAGTTTCTTTTATTTGAAAGGAGATATTCTTTCCATTTAGATAGTAGGCATGAATTAAAAAAAAATCATATGTATATGTTTCAAAATGGGAAATTATTGAATCCTTCATAAAAGAGCAGCTTACAGCCAGAAGAAATGTGTAAATGTGAGACTGAGGAATTTCAACTTTTAACATTTTCCACAGTCCAAACATAGAAAATGGTCCAAGCTGTTCTCCATGCATGAGTGGGCCAACTATTTTTCTTGAAATAAATAAAGGGTTTGTGGAAGATTGTGAGGAGACAAATTTCTTGGAGAAATGGGAGCATGTTAGCAAGACAGAAATATAGAAGGAATGTATGGAGCAACGTTGATGCCCTCATTTCTCAGTACATTTCACCCAAACTGCTGTGGCAACACAACTGAGACGTTTCTTTTTCTTTACACAATAACTCTTTCTTGAGGGTAGCAACAATACAAGGCTGGGGAGGTAACTTGAGTCTTGCTAATTTTGAATATTCATGCTTACATCATCTATTAAATGAAATATGAATATGTAAGATTGTCATTTTCTCCTCCTTTCCTGGAATGTATAAATATGAGTGCCTCCTTTCCTCCCACTATTTTCTGGAGGGAAATTCCTCCAATGGACACTGAATAAATAACAACTGCAGTGAGCCTGGATTATTTGAGGTTTTTTTGGCTCCTGTGTTTGATTCTACAGAAAGTGGTATCAGGAGTGGGATTCCCCATCTTCCATCTGCCACCAGGGACAACAGATGGGGCAGCCCTATAGGGTGAGGGTTGAGAGATTGAGCCCACAACCCTTCCCACTGCCACATATAGGCACCATTCAGGAGTGTATGTGTGAGGCCACAGTCTGTGTCCAAGTGTCTCTTGTGGCTGGGGAGGTTTGTGGAGTGTTTGTGGTCCCTTCCATCCCAATTCTCAAGCCACCCTGGCCCTGCTGTGAGCTCAGCCAAGCTATGTCTGGAGTTATCTAGGAACTGAGGGGGAATTTGGCTTTGCAGAATGAGTGGGACCCTCTGTGTGGAAGAATGGAGACTGATCCTGAGGCTTGGTTCAAACTCCCTTTTTCCTGTTGTCTGAATGGAGGAATTCAGCTGATCCCAGGCAGGGAGGGAAGTGGATGATGGGGCTCAAGCAGACTCTGAGTGGGGAAGGAATCTTTCCCAAAGAAACAGAGAAACCTGCTGTGTCCCAGGGCTGGGAGGGGGTCCGATGCCCCCACTGATGCCCCCAAAGGCTGCAAAAGAAGAGAGAGAGTGAAATTGGAAGGGATGATTTTTAAAAAAAAACTCTTCCTCCTTGTCAGAAGAGAAATTCCTGTATCTGTTACAAGTAAGGTGACCAGATTTTAACATTGGTAAAGAGGGACATTGTGGGCGTGGCTTATTTTGTGGGCGTGGCTAGCTGGCCATGTGACTGGGTGGGTGTGGCTAGCTGGTCATGTGACCGGGTGGCCATGGCTATGTGTATAGGGTAAGGTGAACAGATTTTAACATTGGTAAGAAGGACACCATTGTGGGCGTGACTTATTGTGTGGGCGTGGCTTGGAGGCCATGTGACTGGGTGGGCGTGGCTAGCTGGTCATGTGACCGGGTGGCCATGGCTATGTGTATAGGGACTACTCAGAGGGCTGAAAAGTCATTTCTGACAGGTCTTCACACTTTTGACTGGTCCTCACACTTATGACCATCCTCACATTTATGCCCGTGCAGTATTCTTAACAACCATGTCACTCATTTCATAACTGCTTCTCTTCACCATGGTGACAAGATAGGGCAAAAACGTAAAATGTGAGGACAGTCGTAAGTTTGAGGACTGGACAAAAGTGCGAGGATCAATCAAAAATAACTTTTTCAGCCCTCTGAGTAGTCCATATGCACAAAAGGACTAACCAGAGGGCTGAAAAAAGTCATTTCTGACAGGTCCTCGCACTTTTGACTGGTCCTCACACTTATGACCATCCTCACATTTATGCCCATGCAGCATCCTTAACAACCATGTCACTCATTTCACAACTGCTTCTCTTCACCATGGTGATAAGATAGGGCAAAAAACATAAAATGTGAAGACAGTCGTAAGTTCGATGACTGGTCAAAAGTGCGAGGACCAGTCAAAAATAACTTTTTCAGCCCTCTGAGTAGTCCATATGCATAAAAGGATACAGCAATAGAGAGGGATGAAGGAAGGGAAGGGAAATTAGAGTAGGAGTGAGGGTAAGAGGGGGAGGAAGAGAGGAGAAGGAGAAAGGAAGAGGAAGTAGGGAGGAGAAGAAGAGGGGGGGAAGAGAAAGTAAGAAGGAAAGAAAAGAGAGAGGTGGTAGGTTTGAGGAGAAAGATTGCTGTACAATAAAAAAGATGAAAGGGAAGAAAGCCAACCCCAAACAAATATAAAGATATTAAGATAAAGAATGAATTGTTAAACTTTAAAGAATAAAAGAGAACAAATATGAATAAATAGCAATAATTAGAAACACACATACAAACATACAATGTATTTTCTTTGAACAGAGTATTTGGCCGGTTCACAAATTTAAACAGTGTTTAGTCATTTCAATTTAATTTACAATTTCTATATTTCCTTTTTGCCATATTTATTCCTCATCTATTTTTTAAAAAAACAATATTACCCTTCATCCTCATCTCTAATCTTAATCAAATTCAATTTTTCCCTTCTATTCTATATTATACCCCTTCCCATTGTCATCTATTTTTATATCCATCCTCACATTGTTTAATTATGTAATTATGTAATACAGTTGTTTAATACAAATTCAACATTTTAATATAAATCAATTAGTTATAAAACTATCTTTTTTGGATATTAATCAATATGAACATGAATATTCCAATTATTTCCATGCAATCCAATTTCTTACAAATCAATTAATTATATTTACCAATAATAATAAACCAAATAATTTCCCCCATATATTCCTCTGAACCACAACTTAAACATTTCTGCTTTCAACACAATATACAATTAATAGTATCTCAATTCAATTATTACAATTCCCTAGTTAAATACAGCTTTTTTTTCTTTTGTGTTTTAAAATCTTGAACTCTCCTCCTAAATTTCCCATTGCAGTTTTTCACCTACCTTTTTTGGGGAGGAAAAATAAAAATAAAAATAAATCTCTCTCTGCCTCATTTTGTCATGTTCCACCAAAGATCCTGGTTTCGGTTTCGTTTCTGCAGCTTAGCTAGGGGAAAAAAAAAACTGCTTCAGGAACTCTTTACACTGATTGCCTGTAGGGCGGCCCTTTGAAGCCCCGGGCAAGAGTTTAAACAGTTTTTTTTTCTTCTAGCCATCAGCTGGGGCTCAAGAGGCAGCGGGACTGAGGAGGCAGAATGAAAAATCGGGACTTTTTTGAAACGCCGCGGGACGCGGGACAAATTGCTAAAAAGTGGGACTGTCCCGCCAAAAGCGGGACGTCTGGTCACCTTAGTTACAAGGCTAGGACAGAATCCATGCAAACAGAAGCAGGAAAGTCAGCTTTTATTTTTGTTAGATATTTCCCCAGTGTTTTATTATTTTTTCAAATAACTAAAGGAGGTGAACATGTCCAATTCTTCTTCCTCCTCCTCTTTTCCCCACAACAATAACCCTGTGAGGTGGGCTTGTCTGAAAGAGAGTGTCTATCCCGAGGTCAGCAAACAGGCTTTCAGGGCTAAGGCAGGACTTGAACTCAGGATCTCTTGCTTCCTAGCCTGCTGCCTTAACCATTGTCAATGTTAAGGCAGGGCGGATTTTGGGCAAAGGCCCTGCTGGTCACCACTGCCGCCTCATCATCCAGCAGAACCCCAAGTCTCCCCTCCCCCCTGGGTCTTTCTGGGGTAGAGCAGCCCCATCCGAGAGCAAAGGGGAGAAACTCCTGGACACAGAGAGCCCCTCCCCCCATCACAGCCCCTCCCTCTTGCCAGGGTTCAGCTAAGGCTCACTGCCTGTAGGGGGCAGCATAGAGTCTGGCCCTGAAGTCCTATCTGGGCCCTGGGAATTGAAATCAGGGCCTCCAGGTGATTGGCTCAAAGCCGGTGGTGGGATTCACACGCCCAGCCACGCCCCTTGCCCCTCCCAGCCACTCGTTTTCGGATGAGGCTGATATGTCTGACAATGGCTTTGCCATGTTGACCCCGAGGTGAGCCTTCGGCCAAACGGGCAGGTCTGGAGCGGGTCTCTGTCCCATGGTGTGCCTCCTCCCGCGTTTAATTTTGGAGCCACCCGGCGGAGGGCACCCCCCCTTCACCCCTGAGCGGTGATCCCTACCAACATTATGCAAGCCAGCCAGCCCAGCCCAAACCCGCGAGCGAAAGAACGGTGGCCCTCCACCAGCTGGCACTCGCCCGCCTGCCTGCCCGGTCAGGTTGTGGGGGTGCCTGGCCTCCCAGCTGCCCCCCCCACCCTCTGGAACGGCGGCAGCAGCAGCAGCAGCAGCAGCTCCCGTCATCCCAGAAACGCTGCACAGCCTCTGCGGCCTCGTGTTTGCTTCCCGGCTGCCTGGGGAGCGAGGGGGAAGAAAGAGGCCAGCCGGCTCTTCAGAAGCATCGCTGGCTTTGCCCTCCAGCCTCCGCTCTTGCAAAGGGGGAGGCGGCGCCTTCTCTCCCAATCAGCAGAGGCTCCTGGGTGGGAAAGCTGGCCGG
Source organism: Pantherophis guttatus (assembly GCF_059756535.1). Lineage (NCBI taxonomy): Eukaryota > Metazoa > Chordata > Lepidosauria > Squamata > Colubridae > Pantherophis > Pantherophis guttatus. The sequence goes on along the minus strand of NC_142068.1, from coordinate 105,709,919 downwards.
GGCCAGTCCGAGCTTGGCTGGGAACCTCACATAAAGCCTGGAAGGAATCCTTGTGTTGCAGCCGCCAATCTGGGCGCTAGCTAGGCAGGAGACTGCAAGCTCCGTGGTCTTCCGAGGAGCCCAGCCGAAGTTTCACCCGCAGAGGCTCCAGGACTCCCGATGACGGGACGGGGTCCTTGGGGCACCCAGGAGCTCCAGCCCAGCCTCCGCCGCAGTGAGTGGAACACAAAAGTCCGGCCGGGCTCCTGGAGAGGCAGAGTTGGCAGGAGGCCGATCCGGGGGCTGCTTGTAGCACAAACATTCCTCCTGGGCTTTGAGGCTCCTGCCTGCAATGGGCAGCAAAGCTGATGCAGCCGCTGGAAAAGGGGGGGGGGAGAGAAAGGGTCCCAAGGTGCGCGGGGGTCGGAGAGGGGAAGAAATGCCAACTTTGGCCTCCCGGTGTGGCGCGGGGCTTTGGGCAAAGGCTGGAGGGAAGGGCCTCTGGCTTGCTCGCGCTCCCTCCCCAGCCTCGGTTGATGCAGGCAGAAGCTCCCGCTGCCCTGTCCAAGGCCGCTGCCGGAGAAGCTGGGTGCTGGTGAGGGCTGGCTTTTTGCCTGGCTTTGTCCGGCTGTCAGGGGGGGGGGGAAACGGACGGGGGCCTGGGGAGGAAGCCATCCTCCCCCGATAGCTGGACAAAACAATGCAAAGAGCCAGCCCTCACAGCGGCCTCTCACAAGGCAACGGGGCTCCGCTTGCAAGCAAGCTACACTGGGGAGGGGGGGAGCACAGGCGAGCCCTGAGGAGGGAAGCCAGGCAAAGGGCGAGCGAGGGCATCCGCAGCATCCTGGAGCACCTGCTCTTTCCCTCCGATCGGCTCCCCCGCCTCTCCTCTCCCCCCATTAGCCAGCCTGCCAGCCGGAGGTGAGTTGGGGGGCTTCATTGCGTTCCAGGCATTTCCCACCCGAACGGCACGCCGCCTTTGCAATGGGGGGAGGGGTTTGGGGAAGGCAGCGGGGGAATGGGGGGGGGGCAGAGGAGCCGCTTTCAAGCCATTGTTTTTTGCAGGGTGGAGAGTCTCCCCCTAGGCAGAGGCACCCTGCCCATTTCGGTAGCCCCCCCCCCTTTCCTAGGGAAAATATTTTTTTTAAAAAAACCCTGCAAATGGTTTGTAAAAAAATGAGATGCTTTGCCTCCGCTGGGCAGTAGAGCTGCATCTCTCCTGAGTGCTGAGAGGCTGAGGAGAAGGCTTGGCTGCCTGCCAGGAAGTCTCTCTGGGAGCCTCACCTGTGGCAGAGATTAAAGTCCAAATGAAATGGGGTCTTCAGGGAAAGGAGACATGAAGAACTTTCAACTGCAGGATTCTAAAAAACTCTCCTTGAGAGGAACGTCTGGAGGCAGCTCTCGAACTCCTCAGTCCGGAGGGAGCGAAAGAGGGAGGGTCCCAGTGAGGGTCTCGGCCAGTGGTGGGTTCCAACCGCTATTACCACCGGTTCCCTTCGTCCATGCGCTTTGCCTGCCATCTCCCTGAACTGGGGAGAACCGGGAGCAACCCACCTCTGGTCTCAGCTATTTAGCTTAGGAATAAGAGAATAACAGAGCTTAAAGGGACTTTGGAGGCCTTGTAGTCCAGGGGCCCCCAAACTTGGCAGCTTTAAGACTTGTGGGCTTCAACTCCCAGAATTCTCCAGCCAGCCATGCTTGAAGTCCACAAGTCTTAAAGCTGCCAAGTGTGAAGACCCCTGTTCTAGTCCAACCCCCTGCTCAGGCAGGAAAACTGAGGATGCCAAATCTGAGCGGAGGGACTGGGGAAGGTGTCAGAATCATACTTAGAAGGGACCTTGGAGGGGACCCTAGACCACTTCAGAGAAATGGCTGTCCAGTCTCTTCTTGAACACCTCAAGTGTTGGAGCACCCAGAACTTCTGAAGACAAGCAGTTCATTGCTTAATTCTTCTCGCTGTCAGGAAGTTTCTCCTCAGTTTTAGGTTGCTTCTCTCTTTGTTCAGTTTCCATCCATTGCTTCTTGTTTTGCCTTCTGGTGCTTTGGAAAATACATCCCCCCCCCACTTCTTTCTGGCAGCCCCTCAAAAGCTTGTTGCCTATCACACTCTTGGGCAAAGCATGTGATCCTAGGCAGGGAGGGAAGTGGATGATGGGCTTGTTAGGTGTTTTGTGCCAGCCATGGCAGTTTCTTAAAAGGCCACCAGATGGGAGCAAAGAGGGACCTTTGATCCCACTGGTGGGTCAAGGAGCTCTGGCCCCTGCAGCCCCATTGGGGAGAGTTAATGGCCCTCTGGCCCCCTCACACACCTTGGTAAGGGAGGGGCCAGGGGCCCCTATAAGAACCCCTGCACAGGGGCTGTTCTTTGGCTCTTGTCTAAAACCATGGGCTCAATCCAGACATGCCTCCATGCCAAGAAACTCATTTTACCTACTTCTAAATAAAGACTTAATTTGATTGCATCCTTGCGTGCTGACTTCTTGGAAGTGCCCTCAACGAACCATCAATCTTCATGAGATCCCTCACAGGATTCAAGCAGATTCCGATTGGGAAGGAATCTTTCCCAAAGAAACAGGGAAACCTGCTGTGCCCCAGGGCTGGGAGGGGTCCGGTGCCCCCACTGGTGCCTCCACAGGCTGTGAAAAAAGGGAAGGTGTGAAATTGGAAGGGATGACTAAAAAAAAACTTTTCCTCCTTGTGAGAACAGAAATTCCTGTATCTGCACAAGGCTAGGACAGATTCCATGCAAACAGAAGCAGGAAAGTCTGTTTTTATTTTTGTTAGATTTTTTCCCCAGTGTTTTATTATTTTTTCAAATAACTAAAGGAGGTGAACATGTCCAACTCTTCTTCTTCCTCCTCCTCTTTTCCTCACAACAATAACCCTGTGAGGTGGGCTTGTCTGAAAGAGAGTGTCTATCCTGAGGTCAGCAAACAGGCTTTCAGGGCTAAGGCAGGACTTGAACTCAGGATCTCTTGCTTCCTAGCCTGATGCCTTAACCATTGTCAATGTTAAGGCAGGGCGGATTTTGGGCAAAGGCCCTGCTGGTCACCACTGCCGCCTTGTCGTCCAGCAGGACCCTCCAATCCCACCCTCACCCCCGGATCTTTCTGGGGCAGAGCAGCCCCATCCGAGAGCAAAGGAGAGAAACTCCTGGACACAGAGAGCCCCCCCCCCAACCCCTTGGGTTCTGGAGGTGGGTCCTTGCAATAGTCATTGTTATTAAGTGAGTATTTCCGACATCGGCTTTTCACTCTGCAGGTCCCACAGGAATGAAAGCCCCCCTGCCCTTGGTGTGGTGGGATCAGCCCCATGAATTGGACGGCTGCATCCAGGCGGTTTTCTCGAGAGCAGGAGTGGTCGGCCACTGCCTTTTTCTCTCTCTCTGCTTTTTCATTTTTTTTCTCTGTTTATAATATAAAATGCAGAAATGCAGGAGAAAATGGTAGGGAAAACAGGGGAGGGAAAAGGGAGAAAAAGCTTCCGGCTCCCTTCTCAACCGAACCCTGGCATCTCCTGGTGGTCTCCCAACCTTGTTTAAATCCAGCCCTGCTTCAATTTTTCCAGATCAGTCCACTGCTGCATCTTTAAGATAGTCCTTGACTTACGACCAGTATTGCAATTGCTAAGCTGGGTGGTCGTTAACTGAGTTGCTCTCAGTTTTGCAATGTTTCTGCCACGGTTATTAAGCAAATCTTTTTTGTGAATCACATGGTCATTAAGCAAGTTCAGTTTTCACCTTTGATGTTGCTTGTCGTATTTCCATGCCCGTTGTCAGGAGCGTGTGACAATGGGGATGCTGCTTTCAGTCATACGTGCGAGGACCGGTCATAGATCCCTTTTTTCAGGGCCATCAGAACCTGGGACTCTCCTGGTTGTAAGCAGAAGACGACTATGGGGTCCTTGAATAGGGACTGTGTGAAATTGAATCCCTGCGTTTCTTCAGCCACCTTCTCACCATCTCTTCTTCAGCTGAATAATCCCTGATCCTTCCTCCCATTTCTCTTCCGACACCTCTTCAGCTGGGCCTGGAGAGGAAAACCTGGATTCCCTGGCTCTCTAACGCCAGACTCCAGATACAAGGGACAACGTTTCAATTTGGACTGCACCCCCAAACAAGGGGAACAACCTGTGGCTTCCCAGCTCTCCAGACAACTGACAGCTGTCCGTTCAGATGGATGAGTTCTGGTTGACCCGATTCAGGGCTTGCTTGTAAGAGCCCTTTAAGAGTCGGCCCGTCTGTGGATAAGCCCCAGGTGAAGGCAGCTGGTTGGTAGATATAATTCAAATCTCAGGTCCAGGCCAATCAGAGCCTTGGCTTGTGATGTCAGAGGCTCCTCCTGAGCTCATTGGCTGGAGCTCACCATGGCAACCTCTCCAGCATCCTTGGGGAGTCTGGACCACATCATGGAGGCTCTGCTCAACATCCCTGGAAAGTGGCTGGATTGGATGGCAGCACTGGGGGCATCGCAGGGCCTCCCTCGCCTGGGCTCCTCAGGAGGGAGAGACCCTCCCCTTTAAGGCAGAATTAAGGGGGGGGGAGATGAGTGAAATGGGGTTCAACCAAACTCGACAGACGTGCTGATACCTGCCGTGTCTGCAGCCTCCATACCTGTCACCAAACTCCTCATCCACCATGTCGAAGGTCCTGGTTTCGGGAAAGGGGCTGGGGCCGGGCGGCTGGGGGGCAGCGATAGGAACTAGGGAAAAAATTGGCTTAAGAATGTCCCAGTTGGAGAGGCATTGAGGCCCCAAAGCTGGAAACTGACCTGGGGAAATTAACCTAAAAAGAGATTCCATTGGCCAGGTGTAGTTATTTCCCAAACAGACTCGGCCTGGTGATTGACTTATTTATATATTTTTATTTTTTATTACTCAGGTTTTTATCCACCTTTATTGTTTCTCTAAATAGCTGAAGGCATGAACATACTGAAGACGCCTTCGCCCTCACAACAACCTTGTGAGGTAGGCTACGGCTGAGAGGGAGGGGCTGGCCCAAGGTGACCCTCCAGGCTTTCGTGCCTTGGATGGGGCTGGTAAGTCCTTGGAGGGGGGGCTCTTTCCTAATCCGAATGGTCACCTCCCCCTTTCCCTGTGATCAGAAGCCCCCTAGCAGTGCCAGAGATGGCCGAATTGATCGATCGCTGATTCTGACTCCTTTGGAGAGTTTTGATAGATGAGATGCCTCGAATTGGAGCCAAAATCTAATGGGAAGTCAGGACAGTTTGAAGGGAGACCAGTTGTGATGGATGATGTCAGTGTTTCTCAAACTGGGCCCCCTGAAGGCATCTGTGGATTTAAGGCCGGTTAGCAAAATGTCCCCTGAACTGAGAGAGGAAGTGACTGTGTCTCTCCATTTTTCAAACAGGTCAGCACCAGGGAAGAAAAGGTCCTTTAGGGAAGATCCTTGGGGTATCTCTCAGCGAGCAGTGATGGCCTCCATCTCTAGATTAACCAGCTGAGAGATTCCTTTGACTTTCAGATCCAGGAATTCAAGAAAGACAAACAACGGATGGAAGAGCGGCACAGTTGTCTCAAGCAGACTGTGGATCAACTTCAGACCACAACAGAAGACCTGCAGAAATCTCTGCTGGAGAACAAAGGAAGGTTGGACCATGCCAACACGATGATCCCCCAGTTAGAGCTAGAGAACAAATCTTTGGTGAAACACACTGAAGAACTCCAGAAAGAAATGTCTGAGGTTACTAGCCAAGTGCCCTTCCTCAGAATTGAGAAGGCTGCCTTAGAACCTCTGAGAAACTCCTCAAAGAGGTCTGGAACCTTCTTAAGAACTTAAAAAGCACTCTACAGTCTTCAGCATGAACTGGCTGAGAGGGACCAAAGTTTCACTTTTTGGAGAAAAGCCCCTCCAGCCAACTGAAGCAGAAAGTCACCCCTCTTCAGAATGTGAGGGGAAATGAGAAGAAGCACCTCAACAATTGGCATCAGCAGCAGAGCTGTGTTTACCAGGCCACAATGGAAGACCAGCAGAAAAGTCTGGAGGACAACAGAGAAGGAGTGAACATCCAAGAATCAGAGCTGCAGAACAGGCGTTTGGAGAAAGACAGTGAAGATCTCCACAGAGAGGTCACAAGCCAAGTGGGCTTCTTCAGAAATGATGTTGGCACTCCTGAGTGACCAGCACATGGCAGAACTTTGCTGACACTCTCTCCCCATAGCTGGAATGGAGGAATGGGGGCCTTTTACCCATTTGAGAAAGAAAAGAGACTCTTCCCCACCCTTCCCTTGACTTGCCACCGAGTGTGCCAGGGGAGTCATGTGAGCCCCACCCTTACCAGGGAAAGCCCCTCCCTTACCCCGACCTTACCAGTCACTGCAGGACTGGCAGCTGAGCTGAAAGCCTCCCAGCCACCCAGCATCAGGGCCTGAGAGCACGGAGGAATCCCAGGGCTCTGAGCCAAGAAGGAGGGTGCGGGTGATGGCTGTGGAAGTGGTGAGGTGAGGTTGGTAATGGTGAGTCCCAAGGCTCAGATCCAACCTTCGGAGTGCCAGCTGAGCCTGAGGGGCAGCAGTGATGTGGGTGAGGGCTCTGCTGTGGGGAGAGCAGAATTCTGGGAGCCAGAACCGAGCATCCGAATGAGCTGAGCAGTTGGGAGCAGGGCAGCCAAAGGAGAGGAGGAGGGAGGAGAACAGCTAGAAGCTGAACTGGGAGCTGAGGGGTCTGCAGGAGATGCCTCGAGGCAGCAGAGACCCTCAGAGGCTGCAAGTCTGATGGAGCTGGTGGCAGAGCTGGAAGACAGGGCTGGGTTGAGGGTCTCAGGGGCAGGCAGAAACTCCTGCTGCTCTACAGGCTGCAAGAGAGGAGCAACAGGAGGGGGAAGCCGGGGGCCACCAAGGCCAACTAGAGCTGGTCAGTGGCCGGTGGGTGGAGAAGTCGTCTTAGGGATGGTAGAACATAGGAGAGAGATTGATAGGGCTGGAAGGGACTTTGGAGGTCTTCTAGTCCAACCCTCTGCTCATGGCAGGAACTTTATACCATCCGGTTCTCTTGTCCACTTTGGAAACTTCCAGAGATGGAGCCCTCACTCCTTTGGGAGGCAACCTATTCCATTGCTAGATTGTTCCTACTGATTGAAAATTTCTCCTGACTTCTAGATTGGGTCTCTCTTTAACAAACTCCCCCCCCGTTTCCTCTTGTCCTTCCCTCCAGTGCTCTGGAGATGAAGCCCCTCCCCTCTTCTCTGTCAGAGCCCCTAAAAGTGCCGGAAGATTCTATCATGGCTGCCCAATCCTTCCCACCTTGTCTCAGCCAGACATAGCAAACTCCCTCAACCGTTCATCAAGTGATTTAGACTCCAGACCTTAAATCATCTTTGTTCCTCTTCTCTTCACACTGACCAGAATCTCCACAACTTTTTCTTTTTGGGATGACCAGAATTGGACAAAGTATGAACAGCAACCATGAGGGAAATTTTCTCTCACACTAAAACATCAACTGTCATTTAATGTAAATCTTCATCCATTCGAATTGATAGTATATATACGAATGCGGGTAATTTTGTGCCTAAGAACAACAACAGTAATAATATACATACTAAGGGTTTTTTCTTCTTCTTTTGGAACTTTATTTCACAAAATTAGGGATTTTATTGCAGTACAATAAATTTTAGTAGTAAGCTTTCTAATCTTCTAATTTTCAGCTCTTCTTCCATCGCTTAAGGGCAGATTCTTCATCCTGGAATCATGTTTTGGCTCTAATGTTATTTTATCTTGCTCGATGAAAGAAATAAAGTTTTGAATGTAAGTAGAGATCAGGAAATTTCTACTTTCTCCGTCTCTGCCATGGATGGTCTGAGAAAGTCTGTGTCTCACCTCCTCAGTCGCTCCGTGAATCCTTTCTGATATTCTCCTTTTCTTCGATCAAAGCCCTTTTCTCACTTACGAGGCTCTCAATTTTGGGCTGGAGTTCCAGGCTCTCGTTCCCCATCACACTTATGATTGTTTCTTTTCTGTACATTTAGAAGACCGGAGAGAAATTAGCCTTCTAAGTTTTTTGCTTCCATCAAGCATAATTAAGTTCTTAATTATTTTTACCCTGCATTTGCTTCTATCTTATATACATAAACATATGCACACAGAGATATACACTTATTTCCTTTTGACCCCCGAAAAAACGGCTAGGGCTCCTTTTTTGGGGGGGGGGTCTTATTCCCCCCCCCAGTACCGGGAAGCAGGGATGAGTTGCCCCTCACAGTTCCTTGCCTAACTGTCTTACCAGCAGCTTACTCTGTGAAACAGCTGATCTGCGGGTGGGCTCCTGCCCCTGGCTTCAAGGAGCACGGCCGCTTTTGCAGCCTCAGTCTACAGGCTCCGGGCATACAGCTACGCTGAGCCTGGCGGTCTTTGGGCCCAGCAGCCTCCACTACCTTCTGTTGGAGCTACTCCACGCAGAGATGAGAAGAGAGCTACAGCTCCCATCAGGGCCCAAAGTGTGCCAGGCTAAGCATGGCTGTAAGCCCGATGCCTGCAGCACCGAATAGGCAGGCAGGCCGGCATTCAGCAGCCCAAAGGCAGCAGTGGGCGAGGCGACATAGGCAGCACAGCTCCACCGGCGGCTGCTCCAAAAGGGGCCCTGGCAGACTGGCAGCCCAGCAGGGCTGCAGAGAGCAGAGCTGCCAGGAGGGCGAAGAGGCCCCGTGACACCAGCAGCAACAGGGGCAGCTGCTTGGCGGCCAGTACGGGGCATGCCACAGCCGAGATGTGCCCAGCAGTAGCTGGGCCGGTAGGCAGGGTGAGTGAGAAGCGCCCCACCGGCCAGCCACTGAAGCTCTGCCACTGAGAGAGAGAAGGAGAGAGGGAGAGAGAGAGATCCGATCCAACCTTGGAGGGCTGGTGGTGATGCTCTCTCTCTCTCTCTCTCCCTCTCTCTCTCTCTCTCCCTCTCTCTCTCTCTCTCTCTCTCTCTCTCTCTCTCACACACACACACACACACACACACACACACACACACACAGGTCTCTCACCCCCCATGCCCCCAAGGCAGCGACATCCCTTCACTAACCTGCTTTCCAGCTCTGTTCTGAGCATGCGGGGCAAGAGGTCTGTGGGACTATGGTAAAAAAACCCACCGTAGTTGAGACTTTCCAACTTCTCATGTAAAAAAAAAAAAATCTTGCAAAGTTTGAAGGTCTCAACTATTTCTTTCACTGGAGTCCCACAGACTTCTGTCCTTTCCCTGCATGCGCAGCGGAGAACGGAGCTGGAAAGCAGGTTAGTGAAGGGATGAGGCTGCCTTGGGGGAGGGGGGGCTGAGGGACCTCTGTTTGTGTGTGTGTGTTTGTGTGTGTGTGTGTGTGTGAGAGAGAGAGAGAGAGAGAGGAGGAGAGAGAGCACATTGCTGCCAGCCCTGGATAACTCTCCGAGGTTGAATCTCTCTCGCTCTCTCTCTCACACACACAAACAGACCTTTATTTGGATCGCAGCACAGAGGCCTATCCCAAAAGCTGAAGCCTTCGGATGGAACATTTTGGGGATGTTGGGGTCCCAAGGAAAGAACAATTGGTAGGAAAATGGGGGGGGGGATTTTCCTGTGCAGGGAAGGAGGAGGTTTGCTCCGAAGCAACGGCAGAGCGTTGCACTTGGGAGGCTCCACAGGTAATACCGGTATTGAATTGCACGTCTTGCTCCAGTGAGAGGGGGGCATGCAGGGGGCTCGGTGGCCAGGGAAGACAAGGTTTTGGGGTGCAAAGGAAGAAGGGATGATCTCCCTCTCCGTCCTCCATTTCGCTGCAGAGCCGCCATGGAGCCCATGCAGGGGACCGGGACTGCTGGAGAAGGGGGCCCTGGCAGGCCGGCGGCTGGGGAGGTGCTCCAGAGATCTGGGCCGAGTTGCCCGGCCCTCGCTGGCTCAGCTGATTCACGGGCTGCAATTAAGGGGCTGAGCCTTCATGAAGTGACCGGGGAAGGGAAGGGCGACCTCCTGTGCTGGCCACGCCCACCCCTTCACTTATATTAGGCCCACCCCAAAAAATCAGGCTAGGACTTATTTTCGGGGTAGGTCGGATTTTCGATATACACGGTATTTCTTACCTCTCCAGTTGTTCCCGCAACTCTTGGTTCTCCCCGAGGAGCTCCTGGTTCTCCCCAGCTTCCTTCAGAACCCTGCAGTGGAGATGGGGGTTTTGTTGCTCCAACATCTGGATTCTGTAAAATAGGAAGACAAGAGGGAAATGAGCCCCCTCAGGTCTTCACCCGCATCATCAAACCCTTTTAAAATGAAAACTAACTAAAATGCCTGGCACTTCCTTTGTTTTACCCAGCCTTACTTTTTAATTACTTGAGTTTTGCCATTTCTGTTACCACAGCTACAGTGCCAAGTTCTTCTCACAGGAACCAAAGCAGGAAGGATTTCAATGATTTATTAGGCACTTCAGAAATGCTCAGGAAAACTGACAAATCGGTAGATCCTGTCTACATCTCCAGCATATTCTGAAGGGATTTGATTTGCTTCTTCAGTCTTCACAACATTATTTAAGTGCAAATGAATGAATTTTTACTTTCAGTATTTAGCATTACATAATCTATAAGTACCACATAGGAATCTTCAGATCTTAAAACCATTTTTTTTTCCTTTTTTGGCTTTCATACCAGAAAAGGCACCAACCAATTCAAAACAATTTCCAAACTTTCTAATGGGGACAGAAGGGGGAGAAGACTGAATTGGTGAGAACCGAGGTGGAGCTGAGAACTGAGGTCAGTGAGCAGCAGAGGAGGAGATCAAAGCAAGGACCTCCTAAATTCAGAGGATTTGGCCAGGAAAAGTCCCCGTCAAGAGATTCATGATGTCTCCTACCCATCCAGGCAGTGTAATTCAACGCAGAACGTTGGGTAATGTGTGTCCAGGGTAGGGAGCTAAGGAGAAATGAATAGGAAATCCAGGAAGAGAAAGTCAGGGTTTCTCACCTCCACAGTTTCTCCTCCACCTCCCTGCAGAGTTCTGCGTTCTTCTTTGAAAGCTGGGCGTTTTTACTCATGAGCTCCTCATTCAGGGAGAACGACTTATGCTTTCTGTTGCTGTAAATAGGAAAACCAGAGAGAAATTAGATCCTTAAGTTTTTTACTTGACTCATTAAACATTTTCTTCAATTGAAAAATATTAAAAATACCTTTATGTTTGTCTCGGTGTATAAATTCAGTGTTGCTGTTTCTACTAACAATCCTTTCACCATTTATTGGGTCTTTTAGAAAGGCTCCGTAAAAATGGCCAATGGGTACAGTTTGAGGGACTTTAGATACACCTCCAGGGTAGTCTTAAGGGATTTGATTAGTGACTTAAATACTAAGGTTTAATGTGTTGATAAGAGTTGTTTATAAGAGTTGGATTACTTAAGTTTTTACTTCAGTATTTAGCAAAGAAAGTCTACGCACCCCTATTAAAAGGCCAGGTTTTGGAAATGTAAAATAAAAAAATCAGACCAAGATAAATCCCTTCAGAGTACTTCCTCCTTTAACATAACGTATAAGATGTACAATTCAAGTCGAAAAACAAACAGAAATCTTTGAAGGGAAAAAACTGATGTTAAATAGTAGTCATTAAATATGTGAAAAATCCGTTAAGGGGACTCTGCTCAAGCCCCCATGGAGTTCAGCTGTTGAGTAGGGGGTTTCTGAGATGTCTTCAGGTGCCTCTTACAGCAACAGCCTTGGTCTCCACATCTTCTAAGCCACCAAAGTCACCAGGCTCACAGGGAAGCATTGGGGGGAGGGGCAGCATCCTGCTCTGGGGGCTGCTTTTCTTCAGCTGGAACTGGGGCTCCAGCCAAGCAGAGGGAATTGTGAACAGTTCCAAGTATCAGTCAATTTCGGCACAAAACCTTCCGGCTTCTGTAAATGCTGAAGATGAAGAGGAATTTCCCCCTTTCGATGCCACAAGGACCCAAACCAGGCCTCCAAGTCAACACAACAATGGCTTCCCTACAAGGAGATCAAAGTTTCGGAATGGCCCTGGCAGAGCCCTGGACCCGAATCCAAATGGAGACCTGGGGAGGGGACCGGAAGAGGGCTGGGCACAGGAGAAGCTTCCCCTCCCCAATCTGACAATTTTGGAGCCCTTTTGCAAGGAAGAGTGGGCAAAGATTTCCAAGGCAAGATGTGCCATGCAGATCGGCTCTAAGGCCAAAAGACTGGATGCTCTCATAAAATCCAAAAGAGTTTCAACAAAGGATTCTTTTAAAGGAGGCCTCTTTATGCAGCCACGTTCCTGTAAGTTTTGTATTCTCATTTTTCCTCCTAAAAGATTTCCGTTTTTCAATTGAATTGTACAGCTTACGTGTTATATTAAAGGTGGGGAGAAAAGGAAGAGATTTATCTTGGGGTGATTTGTTTTATTTGTCAAAATCTGGGTATTTTGTCAGGTGTGTAGACATTCCATATCCACTTGAGGGAAGTTACCTCTCCTGGAAGAATGAAATCTTTTGACAAATATTTAAAAAGGCAGAATATTATATATCTCTAAAGGAGAAACACGTTTCTAAAGACAGAAACTAGCTCCCTCTCCCCAGCAGATGTCTGGTGCCCATGAAGAAAAACAGGGCCATCCTATCTACAAGACAAAAGACCTTCAGCTCCAGGGTGAGGGGATTAAGACGTGACCCTCCAGGATGTAATAGGATCATCCAGTAGCAGACCTCCCTGCATTGCAAAATCTCCTACGGGCATTGCATCACCCAGCAAACTTCAACCAAACTTATCTCAGACAAACATGACCCCACATGGCCCCATTGGAGTCTGGCAACAGCCAATAGAATACATGTTCCTGCACAGGAACAGGAAGCTCAAGTTCAAAGCCCAAGAGAAGGTATCAATATCCCTGACTCTCCACTCTACGTGGTCAGCTGCCCAGAATCACAAACCACCTCGTGGTTCTGCTTCATCAATAAATGGACCCACTTTCTGATCAGCTTCCAGCCTCCATTTTGTCTCCAGGGCCTTCCTCCCGGCTTGGAACTGAACCAGATGGATATTTCTTCCAACAATTTGGCTCCCCAAGATGGGATTCCAAGCTAACCTGACCAACGGACCTTCCCCAGGTAATCCTCCCTTGCTGGACGGACCCATTGAGTCTCTGGGTGGATTTTTCCTGGAGCTTGGCCGTTTGGAACAGGGTAGTAAAGGGATTTTTGAGTTTTGAGCTGAGTACTTCTAAATTTTAACATTATAGCCCAGAAAAGTGAGGGAAATGTGTATCTGTCCATGCCTGTGTGCAGTGGTGGGATTCAAAATTCTGTGGGCGTGGCTTGATTGGTAGGCATGGCTTGATGGTCATGTGACTGGGTGGGCATGGCTTGGTGGGTACGTGACTGGTTGGTCACGTGACTGGGTGGGCGTAGATGGTTCATCAGGTGATTGGGTGGGTGTGGCTGGTTGGTCATGTGACTGAGTGGGCGTGGGTAATTTGATGTCACTCACGTCAAGGGTTAGGGTTAGGGTTAGGCTGCCTGGCCTCTCCTCACCACAAAGGCCTCAACGAGATACAATTTCCCTGTCTATTTATTTCCTATTACTGAACATCCAAAATATACTACGTAATCCTATGTACCTATGCCATATGTGTACATACATATTACATAGTATAGAGTGTGTATAGGAACACAAAAAGATACATTATCTACTATACATACTGTATGTGTATGTACACACACAGACACACACACACAACTCTTCTAAAACGATACACATTCAGCCTCACTTACTGCATTTGGGAAAACACACCCAGAGTCCACTTTCTGCCACTCATTTAACTGTAACTTCTGTACATTAGAACATTACAGACGCCTTCAGATGTTCTTCCCTAGCCTGACTGTTAGAGCCAGGTGATGTCATGGAGGGAGTAAAATGGGGTGAAACTCACTTAACAATGCTCTTGCTTAGCAACCAAAATTTTGGGCTCAATTGTAGTCGTACGTCAAGGACTATCTCTGCCTTCCTCTGCATGGCAGCCTTGTCCTAGTAAACTCCTCCTCCTTTCTGGCAATTTTCCTCTCTGTTAGAGGCACCCAAATAATCCAGATGATATAAGGTTTCCTGCTGAAGCAGGGGGTTGGACTAGATAGCCTCTAAGGTCCCTTCCAGCCCTAGATTGCTGTCCTATTTCAATGCGTCTTTTGAAGCCACATCTAGTTTGTGGTCCTTCCTTCCTTCCTTCCTCTTCTCTCTCTCTCGCTCCCTCTCTTCCTTCCTCTTTCTTTCTTTCTTTCTTTCTTTCTTTCTTTCTTTCTTTCTTCTCTCTCTCTCTCTCTTTTGAATTTTTTTTTTATTTTTAAAACAAACAAAACTGTCAGCCTCAGCTTTCCTGCTTTAGCTGCCATAAGAAACGGGGAGGGATTAGGTATGGATCAAAGGGGGGGAAGAGAGCAGGAGGGGGTTTGTCTTTGTAGGAGGGGACTTCGTGGGAATCGAAACTGGATTTCAGAAGGGGATGGCTAACCAACTGTCTCGACATTCCTGATGGATGACGCTGCCAGACGTGTTGCCACCTGACCTTTGGAAGACCTTTAGATTGGCTGAGAAAATATAAACACGAGGGGGGGAAGAAGCTTAGTAGATGCATTTCGCGCGTTTTGGTCACTTCCAGCTTTTCACTGGGGTGTTAATCTTTTCATATTCAGTAAAAGTACCAAATTCTTCAAAATGCTTGAGTTTGGGGTTTTCTTTCCTGGATACTGAAGGAAGCATACCTGACATTAAGCTGGAAGTCATCTCAGTCATCCCGGACAAAACCCGAGGGGACTGAAAATCCAAAGTATGTCAGATCGAGGGAGTGATGAAGAAGGGAAGATGGGGGCAGCGAGTTCAACCGCCCTCCAGTCGGAAAGAGAAACTGCAGAATGGCTGGGAAAACTCCGTTTGGAACCGGAGGAGGCCAGATGGTCAAAAGGTGTGGGGAGACTGCCAGACTGGGGGGAGAACCCCCGGGGAGTGACGACTTCCAGACCCCGAAAAAGGGAGGCAGTGTGGAACAGCAAAAGGAACGTCTCATGATAGATCAAGCCTTGCAGCTTATCCGTGATGTGGAAGAAAGCAGAAAAAACCGTGAGTCTTTTGAAACTCCTGTGGAGAAGGGGGAAGCAGACCCCGGGGGGGAGGCCGAAGAGACAGCCTGCGGGGGAGAGGAAGAGTTTGAGGAGGGCACATCCCAGGCTTCGGCAGCTCGAGGAAGAGATGCAGCCGGCCAGAGAACCCCAGCCTTGCAGCCCCCCCCGCAGACGTAAAAAGCCAAAAATCCCCCCCCTTCCTGGGAAGTTTGATGGAAATCCTAAAACCTTGGGATTTTTCCTGACCCAAGTGTGGAACCACATGCAGGATTGGGGGGAGGACTACGAAACGGATGCGGCTAAAGTCAGAAGCGTTGCGAATGCCCTAGAGGGAGTGGCGGCTGAGTGGATGGTAGTTCTCCACAATAACAACTCCCTCCTGCTGAGAAATTACAACCAGTTCATGAGGGCCCTTAGAAGACGTTTTGAAGACCATTTAGCTGAACGAAAGGCGAGACTCAGAATGAAGAGCATTCAGCAGGGTCGGAGGCCGGTGGCAGAGTATATCCAAGAGTTTCGTGAACTGGCACCTTATATGACAGGCTGGTCAGAAATGGCGCTTTTGGAGAGTTTCAAGGATGGATTGAATGATGAGATATATCGAGATTGCAGGAGCATGGGGGTCCCCGATGATTTGGATAGATGGTACATAGTAGCTGAGGATGTGGAGATCGAGCTGAAACGGAGCGAACTCCGAGGAAGGCGGATAGGGGACCAGTCATCCTCTTTCTACCGTAAGGGGGCGGCCAAGATGACTGGCGGGAAGACCGAATTCAAACCCAAGTCAAAGCCCTTCACCTGTTTCAAATGTGGGAAGGAGGGTCACCGGGCGGCCGAATGTTTCTCCAAACCACCGCCAAAAGCCACCGGGGCCAGCCAAAAGAAAAGCGATAAAATACCCGCCAAAACCCGCGGCACCGCCCTGAAAGGAGAAGTTGTTGAGTTCACTCCCCGGAACCAGCGTGAGTTGGGAACTCCGACCAACGATGACGACAGCGAGACGGACTCCGACTCGGACACCGATGAACGGGTGAGTCACACGGAAGAACCCTTACTCATCCCCGTAGAAGTAAGGGTGCCCTCCACAGGAACTCATGCGCAATTGTTAGCCCTGTTGGACTCGGGGTGCACTAGGTGCATAATTAGCCCCAAAGTAGTGGAGGAAATGGGACTGAGACTGAAAACTTTAAAAAGACCCATTGCATTTTGTCAATTAGATGGGTCGATTGCAGGAGGGGGCCCAGCTAGTTTTATGACCGAACCCCTTGAACTACAGTTGGGGAATCATATAGAAAAGCTCAGCTTTATCGTAGCACCTGGCATGGAAAGGCCCCTAATTCTAGGACTGCCCTGGCTTCGTAAATGGAACCCACGAGTAAATTGGAAAACGGGGGTCCTGCGCATCCGTACGGCAGAACCACCTCCGGAAAAGGAAGGCCCCTCCCTAAGGGACGACATAAGACCAGAAGGGGCCGCAGTAGCCATTAACTATATTGAGGGAGAAGAGAAAATTCCGAAGGAATATTGGGACCTCAAGGAAGTGTTTAGCAAAAAAGCGTCTGATACTCTGCCTCCCCACAGGGCCACTGACTGCACCATTGAAATACTCCCAGGGGTGAAGCTTCCCAAACCAAAAATATACCCCATGACACCTCGAGAATTGGAGGAATTGCGGAATTTTATTGACAAAAACTTAGAACGGGGATTTATCGAACGAGCCAAACCCAAGGTAGCAGCGCCAGTAATGTTCCGCGAAAAGAAAGATGGATCCTTCAGATTAGTTGTTGATTATAGAAACATGAACGCCATTTGCGTGGAAAATGTCTATCCCCTCCCACTTATGAAGGACATGTTGGCCCATTTAGGAAAGGGAAATTTTTTTACCAAACTTGATTTAAGAGAGGCATACTACCGAGTGAGAATAAAAGAGGGAGATGAATGGAAGACAGCATTTAATTGCCCACTGGGGTGTTTCCAATTTAGAGTACTCCCTTTTGGCCTACAGGGGCCCCCGGCCGTATTCATGCAGTTGATCAACGAAATGTTGCATGAGCATCTATATAAGGGGGTGTTGGTCTATTTGGACGATATTCTAATTTATTCTGACAACATGGCCGACCATATAAGATTGGTTCGAGCGGTCTTGAATAAACTCAGAGCAGCTGAACTCTATGCCAAACTTTCTAAATGTGAATTCCATCAAGACAAAATCGACTATCTTGGATATCGTATATCGCATGAGGTAATAGAGATGGACCCGGAAAAGGTCCGGGCAGTAATGGAATGGGCTGCACCACGCACCCGTAAACAGTTACAGAGTTTCTTAGGGTTTGCTAACTTTTATAGACAATTTATCCCCTCTTTCGCAAAAATCGCACTGCCAATTACAAACTTGCTCAAAACCAAAGGGGAAATAAAACCCAAACCCTCGAAACCACTAGATTGGACTATGGACTGTCAGGCCGCTTTCGAAAAACTAAAACGGTTGTTTGCAGCTGAACCTGTGCTCAAACACCCCGACATAGAACAACCTTTTGTAGTACAAGCGGATGCTAGCGACGTTGCCGTAGGAGCAATACTCTTGCAAAAGAATGAGAATGGAATATTACAACCCTGTGCTTACACATCCCGTAAGCTATCTGAGACAGAAAGGAGATGGGCCATATGGGAGAAGGAAGCGTTTGCAGTTAGATGGGCGCTGTTAACATGGAGACAATTTTTAGAAGGGGCAAACCACCCTTTCGAGGTGTGGACTTATCATAAGAATCTAGAAGCATTAAAAACACCACGCAAATTGTCACCCAAACAGGCACGCTGGGCCCAACATTTCAAGCGTTTCAATTTCACTTTACGTTACCTTCCTGGGGGGAAAAATTTCATGGCGGACGCACTTTCCAGATTACCAGAGTACAACAGCATAAAGAAGGAACTGGTTCAACCAATGATCCCCTTAACGCAATTGGCAACACCTGTCACTACCAGAGCGCAGAGTAAAACCGATCCAGAACTCTCAGGGGATTTACTCGAAAAGTTACGAGAAGCGCTAAAAACTGACGAGTGGTTTAAAATCCACTCGAATGAATGCACACTTCGCGACGGACTAGCTTGGGTTGGATCAAAATTGTATGTTCCGACCACATTAAGACCAACCGTATTGAAATATGCGCATGATGCCAAAGCCGCAGGACACTTTGCGTTTGTCAAAACTTTACATCTTGTTAAGAGACAGTTTTGGTGGCCTGCACTAAAAAAGGACATACAGGCATATGTGGCTAGCTGTCCAGTATGTGCCTCGGCTAAAAGACCTCCAGGGAAATCCCCTGGATTACTGCAAGCTGTGGCTAGACCGAACGCCCCATGGAAGGAAATATCTATGGATTTTGTTGTGGACTTACCTGACAGTGAGGGCTGCACTGTCATTTGGGTAGTAACTGATTTGTTTTCCAAACAAGTACATTTCATACCTTGCTCAAATATCCCTTCAGCAAAAACCCTCACAAAATTATTTATTCGACAGATTTACCGACTACATGGGTCTCCGAAAAGAATAATTTCTGATAGGGGTGTGCAATTTACTTCCAGTTTCTGGAGAGAAATTTTAAGATTGATAGGCTCCGCACAAGGGTTGAGTTCCAGTCACCACCCTCAGACAAATGGTGCTTGTGAAAGAACCAATGGGGTGCTCGAACAATACCTTAGGTGTTACGTGAATTACCAACAGGACAATTGGGTAGACTTGTTGCCATTTGCAGAAGTGGCGTATAACAATTCTGTGCATAGTAGCACCGGATTCACCCCTTTTAAGGTTGCATCGGGCCAGGATTTTGTACCCATTCCCGAGTTACCTCAGGATGATCCCCAAAATCCCTCCTTGATAGATTGGATGGAACAATTAAGGAGCACCTGGACAGTGACTCGGAAGGCATTAGATGAGGCACACCGAGCTCATAAGGCACAAGCCGATAAGAAAAGGTCCCCAGCTCACATTTACAAAGTGGGGGATAAAGTCTATTTGTCTACCAAATACTTACAAACCACCCAGAGGTCTAAAAAGCTGGGGCCTAAGTATGTAGGACCATTCCGTGTGATTAGACTGATAAATCCAGTGACAGTTGAATTAGAATTACCAAAAACCTTGAGACGGATACATCCTGTATTTCATGTTAGTTTATTGAAACCTGAACACTCATCTCCCCTAAGGGTTGATCATAGCAACCCTCCAATTCCCATCCTCATAGAAGGGGAGCAACATTTTGAGGTTAAGGAAATCTTGGACTCTAGAAAACACCATGGTAAAGTCCAATATCTAATTGCCTGGAAACATTTTCCACTATCTCAGGCTGAATGGGTAAATAAACGGGATGTCCGAGCTCCCAAGAAAGTACAACAGTTCTATGCCAAATACCCTGATAAACCTTGATCATTGTATATATTCTGTTTCTCTTTCTCTTTCTTCCTTTTATTTAGGACTAACGTCTCTTCTGCAAGAGGGGCCGAATGTCAGCATCAGCTTTCCTGCTTTAGCTGCCATAAGAAACGGGGAGGGATTAGGTATGGATCAAAGGGGGGGAAGAGAGCAGGAGGGGGTTTGTCTTTGTAGGAGGGGACTTCGTGGGAATCGAAACTGGATTTCAGAAGGGGATGGCTAACCAACTGTCTCGACATTCCTGATGGATGACGCTGCCAGACGTGTTGCCACCTGACCTTTGGAAGACCTTTAGATTGGCTGAGAAAATATAAACACGAGGGGGGGAAGAAGCTTAGTAGATGCATTTCGCGCGTTTTGGTCACTTCCAGCTTTTCACTGGGGTGTTAATCTTTTCATATTCAGTAAAAGTACCAAATTCTTCAAAATGCTTGAGTTTGGGGTTTTCTTTCCTGGATACTGAAGGAAGCATACCTGACAAAAACATAAAAAATCCATCATTCATTACAATTGCAAACAGTGTGTCGGCCAGTTACAGATCCCTTGTGCTTCGTCCCCCATGTTCATATTTTACTAATTGTTTCTCATGTTATCAACCCAATATATGTCTTTGTATCATTAACTCCATTTGTTATCTAACAATGGCAATCATTCCAAAAAGAAAAAGGAAATTTTTTTCACATATTATATTATGACGTACATTTTATGTATCATATTTCAGTTCCATGTTTTAGTATCTAGCCATTGATAGAATAAATCCCATATCATGTAGTATTGTCTATCTTCCTGTTCTCTACTTTCAAAGGTCAATTTACTCATTTCAGCACATTCCATGATTTTCTTAATAACTTCATCTTGTGTTGGTATCCTCTCATTTTTCCAGTTTGTAGCAAACACAATTAATGTTTGCTAAACAAAATGTTAATACATTTATAATCAAGTATCTCACTTCTCTATTGTATGTTTCTGGCACCATTCCTAATAAAAATATCTCTGATTTAAAGTCTATATGTTTCTTTGTCATTTTTTCAAACCATATGTGGATTTTACTCCAATATCTTTTTGCTTCTATACATGTCTACCACATATGGTAATATGAGCCTGGTATCTGATGACATTTCCAACACTTTTCAGATTTGTTCTTGAATATTCTGGCTATTCTTGTCAGGTCTCTCCCTCCCTCCCTCCCTCCCTCCCTCCCTCCCTCTCTCTCTCTCTCTCCCCTCCCTTCCCTCCCTCCTTCCTCCTTCAAAGGCTAGGAAAGAGAGACCCACCCGAGACATGGGAGGTGGGAGGCCCGAGAGAAAGCGCCTGGTCTGGGCACACAGCCCTCCATGATAAAGCCCTTCCCAGGGAGCAAAGCAAGGACTTACCGATCCTGATCCTGATGGTGAGCTCCAGCCATGGCAGCGGTGGCGGAAGGAGAGCTCCAGAGCGGTGGCAGTGGTGCTCCGGGAGGGCAGCCCTCAGGGCCCCGGGAAAGCGCACAGCCAGGAGTTGCCACTTTGGGTCCTCCCAGTCCAGAAAACACTGCAGGCAGCAGAACTTTCCTGTTGGGAGTGAAGTCGGACCCAAAGCTAAATTTTGCTGTGCTGCGAAAGACTCTTTCCCATCCCCAGCAAGAGCAGCAGGGGAAAGAAGCAGCCGCTGACCCAGAAAACACGCCCATAAAATAAGCCACGCCCACAGAACCAGTAGGGAAGATGTTTCGATTTCGCCCCTGTTCTCCTGCCTTTCAGCCCTGCACAGATAACTCTGCAACCTGTAGAAGCAGATCGCACTGATCCAGAATTTTATATTTTATATTTTTGAGATGCAATGTAGACTTACGTGGCATTCTTCTCCCTCGCACTCCTCAGCGGTTCCCCCCCTGATGTTGTAGGAGCCTGGAAAAGTTAAAATAAATAACAGGTGTGGAATATACTTATAAATCAGCTCACTCACCCTCTGCTATCCCCAACCCTCACATCTTTTATTTTATTTATTTATTTTATTTTAAAATTTGTATACCGCCCTTCTCCCTGAGGACTCAGGGCAGTGAACAGCCAAGTAAAAGCATAAACTACAAACATTAAAATACAATTAAAAAGATATATATAAATTTGGCCCCATGATTAAAAACAATAACAAACAATTAAAAACATTTTTTAAAGTTTTAGGCCAGCCTGGCTTGCTGGAAAAAGAAGGTTTTAAGGGCACGGCGGAAGGCACCGAGGTCTTGGATTCTCCTTATCTCTGGGGGCAGCTGATTCCAGAGGATAGGTGCCCCCACAGAGAAGGCCCTCTCCCTGGGGGTCACCAGCCTACATTGTTATTATTATTAACTTATAAGATTTTAAGGGATTCTGGGAGGGGGGTAGGTTACGTGGGTTCGGGGGAAGACCCACGGGGGAGGGTATCTGGGCCAGCCATAGGGCGTGGCATGGGAGGTGCGAACTCGGGGGTCAAGGAGATGATTAGATCTTACGATACAGATGCCCATAACATCGATACTGTAGGTGGGAGGGGCAGATATGGCGGGAGCAGGGGGCCACATAATCCTGCGGGAGTGCGTCCTCGCTGTTTACAAGCGGTGGTGCGCTCCGACCCTCAAAACTCTTCTCGTTCCCCTGGTTGTATGAATCCTCAGGCCCCAGGCCTTCGGCTGATGCTGTGCAACGCCAGGTCCGTGGTAAATAAAGCCCCCCTCATTTGTGATCTTATTCAGGAGGGGGGTGCGGACCTGGCGGGTATTACGGAGACCTGGTTGGGCCAGGAAGGGGGAGCCCCCCTTGTTGATATGTGCCCACCAGGTTTCCGTGCTTTCCATCAGCCAAGGTCTCAGGGGAGGGGCGGAGGGGTGGCGGTTGTTATTAACAAAGATCTTGGACCGAGGGAGGCCACTGTTCCTCAGACGGCTGGATGTGAGTCCCTCCTTGTGAAGTGGGGTCATAGGGTGCAGTTGGGCTTGCTGGTCACGTACCTGGCTCCCTGCCACGTGGCAGCAGCCCTGCCTGAGCTGCTTGATGTTATAGCCGCGGTGGCTGTTGACACCACCAGGCTTATGGTCATGGGGGATTTTAACCTGTCATCAGTTGGCGAGACGTCTGAGGTAGCTCGGGAGTTCATGGCTTCCATGATGGCTATGGACCTGACCCAGTTAATTTATGGCTCTACTCACATGGGGGGACACACACTGGATCTTGTTTTTGTCTCTGGACAGCGGTTGAGTGATCTCGAGATAGGGGATATAGTGATTGAACCCTTGTCATGGTCAGATCACTCCCTCCTTCGCCTGGACCTTCGAACCGCCACACCCCGCCACAGGGAGGCAGAACCGACCAGGTGGTTCCGCCCCAGGCGCCTGATGGATCCTGAGAGATTCCAGATGGAGCTTGGGCCATTTCCTGAGGTTCTGGCACACGACTCGGCTGAGAACTTAGTAGCCACCTGGGATAGGGCGGCGGCTGAGGCTTTAGACCGAGTCGTGCCTTTGCGGCCTCTGACCCGGCGCCGGTGTCACTTGGCTCCTTGGTATACTGAGGAGCTGAGGGAGATGAAGTGCCGGAAAAGACGCCTAGAGAGCAGTTGGAGGGCTAGTCGTTCTGAATCCGACCGAACACTGGTAAGATCTCATATTAAGAATTACCTAGTGGCGATAAGAGTAGAGAAGAGTAACTACTTTTCTACTCTTATTGCGTCATCAGATAATCGCCCAGCCGCCCTGTTCAGGGTGACCCGCTCTTTGCTCCATCAAGAGACGCAGGAAAACCCCTTGGAGGGTAGAGCTGAGAATTTTGTACAATATCTGTATGACAAAATTGCTCAGATTCAGGAACAGCTAGACTCTGACTGGATTGATCCAGAGGAGTTGACAAGGGCAGGTCCTGAGAATATTATTTGGGAAGAGTTTGATCCTGTGACTCCCGAAAGCGTGGACAGGATACTGAACAGACTAAATGCGACCACATGTTTATTGGACCCATGTCCCTCCTGGTTGGTACTGGCCTCCCGGGAGGTGACGCAAGGCTGGCTCCAGGAGATTATAAATGCTTCTTTGAGTGAGGGTGTCTTTCCCACCGCCTTGAAAGAGACGGTGGTGAGGCCCCTCCTCAAGAAGCCCTCCCTGGACCCAGCTGTGTTAGCAAATTATCGTCCTGTCTCCAACCTTCGCTTTGTTGCGAAGGTTGTTGAGAGTGTGGTTGCATGACAACTGCCTCAGTACCTGGATGAATCGAATTATCTAGATCTGTTCCAGTCGGGCTTCAGGCCCGGGTACAGCACAGAGACAGCATTGGTCACATTGGTTGATGATCTCTGGAGGGCTCGGGACAGGGGTTGCTCCTCTGTCCTGGTCCTACTAGACCTCTCAGCGGCTTTTGATACCATCGATCATGATATCATGCTGCACCGGTTGGAAGGGTTGGGGGTGGGGGGCACTGTTCTACAGTGGTTCTCCTCCTTTCTCTCTGACCGGTTGCAGTCTGTGTTGACAGGGGGGCAGAGGTCGACCCCGAGGCCCCTTATATGTGGGGTGCCACAAGGATCGGTCCTCTCGCCCCTTCTATTCAACATTTATGTGAAGCTGCTGGGTGAGATCATCCGTGGTTTTGGGGTGAAGTACCATCAGTACGCTGATGACACCCAGCTGTACATCTCCACCCCAGACCACCCCAATGATGCCCTCGAGGTGATGTCCCAGTGCCTGGAGGCCGTACGGATCTGGATGGGGAAGAACAAACTCAGACTCAATCCATCCAAGACCGAGTGGCTGTGGTTTCCATCGTCCCGATATAGTCAGTTGACGCCATCTCTGACTATTGGGGGCGAGTCGCTGGCCCCCACAGATGGGGTTCGCAACTTGGGCATCCTCCTGGACTCACGGCTGTCTTTAGAAGAGCATATGACGGCTGTGGCCAGGAGGACTTTTTATCAGGTTCGCCTGATTCGCCAGTTGCGTCCCTTTCTGGATCGGGACTCGTTACGCATGGTCACTCACGCCCTTGTCACCTCACGCCTGGATTATTGTAATGCTCTCTACATGGGGCTCCCCTTGAGAAGCACCCGGAGGCTCCAACTGGTCCAGAATGTGGCCGCGCGGGTGGTGATGGGAGCAATGTGGCGCTCTCATGTAACCCCCCTCCTGTGCGAGCTGCACTGGCTCCCAGTGGTCTTCCGGGTGCGCTTCAAGGTTTTGGTTACTATCTTTAGAGCGCTCCATGGCTCAGGACCAGGGTACTTACGAGACCACCTCCTGCCACCAATAGCCTCTCACCGACCAGTTCGCTCCCATAGAGAGGGACTCCTCAGGGTGCCGTCAGCCAAACAATGTTGACTGACGGCCCCCAGGGGGAGAGCCTTTTCTGTGGGGGCACCTACCATCTGGAACGGGCTTCCCCCGGAGTTACGAAACATCCAAGACTTACGCATTTTCCGCCGAGCCCTGAAAACATTTCTATTCCAACAAGCTGGTCTGGCCTAACTGTCCCTTTTAAATTGGCTTTTTAAATTGGCTTTTAAATCGGGTTTAGACCTCTTTTAGATAAATTTGGATGTTTTAATCTTTGAGCCAAATTACTTAATCTGTTTTAATAGTTTTTAACTTCTATATGTATTTGTATTTATTATGGCTGTTCACCACCCTGAGTCCTTCGGGAGTAGGGCGGTATACAAATATGAAAAATAAATAAATAAAATAAATAATAAATTATCTTATTATGACATGAACAATTTTTCAGATATAATCTCTCCTGGTTAAAAAAAAATAGGTTTTTCACAAGGTTATTTGCTATGTGAGAGAATTGATCTCTCAACCCAGAGTGAAATCTAACAGGTTCTTGAGAACCGGTAGTGGAAAGTTTGAGCAGTTCGGAGAACCAGCAAATATCACCTCTGGCTGGCCCCAGGAGTGAGGAGGGAATGGGAATTTTGCAGTATCCTTCCCCTGCCATGCCCACCAAGCCACGCCCACTGAGCCACACCACGCCCACCAAGCCACGCCCACAGAACTGGTAGTAAAAAAATTTGGATTTCACCACTGTCTCAGCCTGATTCGTTCACATAATAAAAGGATAATGTCAAAATTTGCCATCCTTAGTAATGGACACTTAAACCATTCCCCAGAAGATTTAGACTGCTTACCTGAGGGGGGCGGGGGGTGATGGACCGCTGAGGAGGAGGCCCTTGTTGGATGGGGGGCAGCTGGCTGGCACCTGAAGCCTTCTGCTGAGAAGCCATGGAGGTCATGAGGACGTTGGGCCTGGACACGAGGGAGACCCCCAAGCCCAGTTAACACAGGCACCCTGGGTCCTATAGATGGGTTGGAAGTATATATTACATACCTCTGTGTGCCTCCATAAGCCCAAGTCCAGTGTCTCTTCTGGTACCACTGTGGAAAAAAATAGACTTCTTTAAAAACATAAACTTATTGACCACGATTAAAGATATTCATTTTTTCAGCCACAGTTTGAACTGGGTTCTTTATATAACTTCCATGAAGTGAAGAAAGGCATTGACTGGTCTCCACCCAGAGAGGGTCTCCCTGAGGGGGGCTGCACCTCCAGCTGTGGAGAATCCTTGTGGGAAACTTTAGCATTAGGTACTTTAATAAATGAGAAGAAAAAAGCTGGATAGATATGGGTTTTTTTAAGCTTAAGCAGCAAATGCAGTAGCTGAAAGCATTTTATTTATTTCTATATTTTTTCTTTAATTTCCTGCAGAAACTCGACTCAAATAAGATATAAAGCGTACCTATTAAAACTAAATCGGAGGCCTTGAAAGTTGCCTTAGATTGGCACCCTGGTTTGAAATTTTATTCACCTTTGATTAGATTGCGTAAAGGCTGGGAATTGTATTTATGGTTTTGATGATGCTGAGAATCATATATAAATTGAGCAAATCAATGAGCTCCTTATAGCCAGAACTTGGACAAAGGCAGGAGCCTTAAAAGGTTTTATTTTCCCCACCCAGGTCAGTTACAGGCAGTCCTCGACTTATGGCCATATCTTTAATAATGCTTCAAAGTTACAACGGCCTCGGATAAAGTCACTTACAACCGTCGCAACATCCCTGGGGGTCATGTGATCACAATTTCTGACCCTTTTTTTGCTAATTTCAGGCATTGGGGAAGCCAGAGTTGCTTAATCACAGCCTGATTTGCTTAATAACTGTATGATTTGCTTAATAACAGTGGTGATTCACTCAACAATCTTGGAGGTGTTGCCCCTTTGAGACCTTTATTCAATGAAATTTCATTTTAATGTATGCCAATTAGTCTACATTTAAAGTGACAATAAAGTTTATTCTATTCTATTCTATTCTATTCTATTCTATTCTATTCTATTCTATTCTATTCTATTCTATTCTATTCTATTCTATTCTATTCTATTCTATTCTATTCCATTCCATTCCATTCCATTCTATTCTATTCCTGTTCTGTTCTAATTTAATTCTCATTCTATTCCATTTCATTCCATTCCTGTTTCTATTCTATTCTATCCTATTCTATTTCTATTCTATTTCTAAGGATCAGGAATTGTGTATCAATCAGCGGTTATAAAAATATGGAACTTTGCAGGGGCCAATACAACCGTTTTAATCACTACTTTAAACAAAAGTTAGCATTCAAGTGATGAACTCAAGTTTGGATGGAGAGAGGAAAATAATCTGGAGTTGTTACGGTTTTTATTCCGTCCCATCTTTGGATTCCAGCAACTTCCACAAAATAAGAGAAAAGAGAGAAGCTTTGGAAATCCAGACCATTCAGGAAATTAGACAGGTCCATTAATACAGGACTAAGTGAAATAAAAAGGAAAGAAGGAAAGTGTTAGAAATGCAAAGAGAGGAAAGGAAACCCCAGCACAGGGAATGATTTAGGAATGAAACTGGCAAGGAGGAGCCTGGTTGGAAGTCCTTGTTGTATGCGATCTTCTTGTTCACCTGAGGATTGTCCCCATGAGATGGTCTCCTGGCCTGGAAGAGCTCCCCCTTCAGCCTCTCCCGTCTCGGGTGGCCCAGGAGAAACTCCGGGTATTTGGGAGGCCGTTGCCTGGAGGGGATGAGATCTTCCTGGACCAAATTCTCTCCCTCCGACATCTGAGGCTCTTTTCCATATAAACCACCAAAGACCAGATTGACCCAGACTCCATACTCACAAACACTAGAAACTTGAATTTGATTCGGGTTTTTTGTCTCTCCCTTCAATAGCTGAGGTGAGAGTTTTATTTCAGAAATAGGAAAGCTTACACATTTTTAAAATTAAAATAAACAGAAATTCTAAATTGTAAATCCTTTCAACCTGTGCAGAAAGTAATGTTAACACTGAAACTATTTTAGCTATTCTCTATAAGCTGTTTGATGACACTATTTTTTTAAACGTCCAATTTTACTTCATCTTCCAATTTTTCTGCTCTGTGTCTCCAATAGATTTCCTTAAGGCTGACTTTTATCAATCTTTGTTTTTAATTGCTGTATATCTCATGGATCACACTCTACAGAGCTAAAGAACTTTTTCTACAGAGTTTGATGATTTCTCTTTTTTTGGTGTTCGCTTTTTATTTTTCTTCTGTCAAAGTCTAAGTTTTCCTTTGTTTTTTTAAATATATTTTAAAATATTCCTTCATTTTCTCTGACCCTTCCCTCCTTTCGATTCTGGGCTTCATCTGAACAGAAGAAAGCAGATTTCGCATTCAAATCCTCCAGTTCTTTTTTTTAAAAAATAACATTTTATTAGATTATAGAATAAAATAAAATAAAATACCAAAAAAAACAACAACAAAAAAAAAAACAAAGAGGAAGAAATGGGGGAGAGGAAAGAGAAGTGTGGAGGAGGGAGGAAAAAAAAAGGTGCTGACTTAAGACTTCCTCTGTTGCAGTAAAATAAAGCATTAAAATCGAATCTCAACTTTTTACTTTTCCATAATAATATAAATGGTTTTGTAAAAGAAAGCAGATTCGTATCCAAATCCTCCAGTTCTCAGGGAAGACAAAAATCCCGCCTCTCTTTCTCTCTACTGGCTGCTTCTATTCCTGTCCCGCCCCCTTCGTCATGACAACCCTGTAGCCAATCAAAGAGGGGGAAGAGACGGTTGCCTGGGAGCTTCCCTGCCCTCAGCCTGATGGAGAAGAGGATGAAGAAGCCAAGCCAAAGGGTGGCGGGGTCAAATAAAGAGCAAAATTCAAAGCTTTGGGGGGAATGAGAAAGAGGCAAAAGTTCCCAGAATTGCAGAGGGAGGGGGGCTTAAGCCCCTTCCCCAGAAAAGGCTGCAATGGGTTCATTCAGTGGGCAATGGCTGATTTTGCTGGGCTGCTTTTCCCAATTGTTAGAATGTTCTTCACCTTTGGGCTAAACCAATTTGATGCGGTTTCCTACGTCTTTCCCACCCCCATATTCCATTTTATAGAGCTTTATTTGGCTTCCGTGACTCAATAAGGGAACTTTTCCTGGAAACTCCCCATGTGAAAGACTGCAGCTGCCCAGCAGAGGAGGAAATCCCAGTCAGTGAAGCCCTTTAAACTTCCTCTGAGCATCCAAGGATGGATAAGACCATCCGGGTCCTTGAAAACCACCCAGAGATGGTGCTGAGGTGGGGGGAGGGGTGACACTGGCACCGGTGATGGCGTCTGCAGCAGAATGCTGCAATGGTAGTCTGCTGAGAGTGAAGAGGAGAAGCTGAGGTGAGGAGGCCTGGACTTATAGATCGGCAGAGGAAGAGATGTTATCCTCCTCTAGGGATACTGTTTCCCCCCTCCCTCTCCCCGCCCCCCACCCCCCCTTTTTTATGGGGGGAGGGGTTTATGAACTGCTACACTCTGGACACTTTGGACCCCCCCACCATGTTCCACTCACGCCCTCGCTGGCAGGAGAGACTGAGCACCATTTGAAAGAACTGAGGGATTTTCTGTATCCCAACGGGGAGGATAGAACACTGTTCCTGTTAACTTCTTGTAACGGGACCCGGCCGTCGTGAGAGGATGGTTGGCTATTAGCCTCCGTTGGAGAAAAAGAACATTGGACCTTCTCCCTGTCGTGAGAGGACAGTGGAGTCCAGCTCTATAAATGGACATTGTGTGACCTTTATGCTCAGTTATCCCTTTGGACTATGATAGACTCCCGGACTGGCCTTTCTTTCCCATCTTTGGTTCGGTTGATGTTCCAAAAAGCTGACCTTCTCGCGCTGCGAGACTCCCGCCTCTCACAGGCCTGGCCCTCCACATTATCGAGGGCCTATCTTGATGACGGGCTTTGGAACCCTGAGAGATGGCATGGCATGTAGCGAAGAGGGGGTTGAGGGGTTTTTTAGCTAAATTTTTAAAGAAAATTTTAAGGGGACCCGGGAGGGAGGGAGGGGGTTGTAAAAGCGGACCTGGGGGGGTCCAGATAGCGACTGAGCGAGATGATGGGTCGATTAGTTGCGGCAGGAGGGTCGTGAAAGGAAATTTAACCAGGGAGAGGGGGACGACAGGAAGGGCTGTGAAATTGAAATAATGAGTGGGAGGCACAGGTATGGCAGACGCAGGGGGTCATATCAAGTCTTGGGGGTGCGCATACGCTGTTTACGAGCGATTGCGCACTCCGGCCCCCAATGCGTGACTTGTGTCCTGGGTTGTGTAGAGTCTCAGGCCCAGGGTCTGCGGCTGATGTTGTATAATGCCAGGTCGGTGGTTAATAAAGCCCCCCTCATTTGTGATCTTATTTTGGAGGGGGGTGCGGACCTGGCAGGTATTACAGAGACCTGGTTGGGCAAGGAGGGGGGGGCCCTCGTTGAGATGTGCCCACCAGGTTTCCGTGCATTTCATCAATCAAGGGCCCAGGGGAGGGGTGGGGAAGTGGCGGTGATTATTAGGGAAAGTTTTTGTCCGAGGGAGACCACTGTTCCTCAGATAGCCGGATGTGAATCCCTTTGTGTGAAGTGGGGCCGTGGGGTGCAGATGGGTTTGCTGACTATGTACCTGGCTCCCTGCCACATGGCAGCGACCCTGCCCGAGCTACTCGACATCATTGACGGGGTGGCGGTGGATACCCCCAGACTTATCGTCATGGGGGATTTCAACCTTCCATCCGCGGGTGAGGCGTCAGAGGCGGCTCGGAAGTTCATGGCTTCCATGACGGCAATGGACCTGACCCAGGTAGTTCAAGGCCTCACTCACATAGGGGGACACACTCTGGACTTGATTTTTGTCTCTGGTCAGTGGTTGAATGATCTTGGTAGACGGGACCTAGATATTAAACCCTTGTCATGGACAGATCATTCGCTCCTCCAACTAGACTTTCCTACCGCCTTCCCCCACCGCAGGGAGACGGAACCAACTAGATGGTTCCGTCCCAGGCGCCTGATGGACCCCGAAAGGTTCCTGACGGAGCTTGGGCCGTTCCCTGAGACCCTAACACATGACTCGACTGAAGAGCTGGTGGCCGCCTGGGAAAGGGCGGCCGCTGGAGCTTCGTGCCTTTGCGGCCTCTGACCCGATACCATTCTCAATTGGCTCCTTGGTTCTCTGAGGAGCTGAGAGAGATGAAGCATCGGAAAAGACGCCTAGAGAGCATTTGGAGGACTAGTCAATCCGATTCCGACCGGACACAGGTGAGGTTTTATATCAAGACCTACCTAGTGGCGATAAAAGCAGCAAAATCTAACCATTTTCCGCTCTTATCGCATCTGCAGAGAACCGCCCAGCCGCCTTGTTTAGGGTGACCCACTCCCTTCTTCGGGGGGGAGTGCGGGAAGATCCCTTGCAGGGTCGTGCTGAGGATTTTGTGCAATTCCTGCATGATAAAGTCACTCGGATTTGGGATGGCTTGGACTCTGACTGGATGAGTCCACGGGAGGAGACGAGGGCAGGTCTTGAGAATGTTATCTGGGAGGAGTTTGATCCTGTGACTCCCAAGGATGTGGACAGGGTTCTGGGTAAGATTAGTGCTGCCACATGTTTATTGGACCTGTGTCCCTCCTGGTTGGTGCTGGCCTCCCGGGAGGTTACACGAGGCTGGCTCCAGGGGATTATAAGTGCTTCTCTGAGTGAGGGTGCCTTTCCTGCCGCCTTGAAAGAGGCGGTAGTGAGGCCCCTCCTCAAGAAGCCTTCCCTGGACCCGGCTGAATTAGCCAACTATCGTCCGGTCTCCAACCTTTGTTTTGTGGCGAAGGTTGTTGAGAGCGTGGTGGCACGACAGCTTCCCTGACACCTGGATGAAGCTATCTATCTGGACCCGTGCCAGTCGGGCTTCAGGCAGGGGCACAGCACAGAAACGTCATTGGTCGCGTTGGTGGATGATCTCTGGAGGGCTCGGGACAGGGGTTGTTCCTCTGTCCTAGTCCTATTAGACCTCTCAGCGGCTTTTGATACCATCGACCATGGTATCATGCTGCGGCGGTTGAGGGGGTTGGGAATAGGGGGCACCATTTTGCGGTGGTTCTCCTCCTTCCTCTCCGACCGCTCGCAGTTTGTGTTGGCAGGGGGACAGAGGTCGACCTTGAGGCATCTCGCATGGGGAGTGCCGCAAGGGTCGGTCCTCTCGCCCCTCCTGTTCAACATTTATGTGAAGCCGCTGGGTGAGATCATCCGTGGTTTTGGGGTGAAGTGTCACCTGTACGCTGACGACACTCAGCTGTACATCTCCACCCCAGACCACCCCAACGATGCCCTTGATGTGATGTCCCACTGCCTGGAGGCCGTGTGGGCCTGGATGGGGAGGAACAGGCTCAGATTCAACCCCTCCAAGACCGAGTGGCTTTGGCTTCCGGCGCCCCGATATAGTCAGCAGGTGCCATCGCTGACTATTGGGGGTGAATCTTTGCCCCCCACAGAGAGGGCTCACAATCTGGGTGTCCTCCTGGATGCACGGCTGTCTTTAGAAGAGCATATGACGGCCGTGGCCAGGGGGGCCTTTTATCAGGTTCGCCTGATTCGCCAGTTGCAGCCCTTTCTGGATTGGGACGCCTTGCGCACGGTCACTCACGCCCTTGTCACCTCCTGGCTGGACTATAGTAATGCTCTCTACATGGAGCTCCCCTTGAAGAGCACTCGGAGGCTCCAACTGGTCCAGAATGCGGCCGCGCGGGTGGTTACGGGTGCAACTCGTTGCGCCCATGTGACACCCCTCCTGCGCGAGCTGCACTGGCTCCCAGTGGTCTTCCGGGTGCGATTCAAGGTGTTGGTCACCACCTTTAAAGCGCTCCATGGCATAGGACCCGGGTACCTTCGAGACCGACTTCTGCCACCAATAGCCTCCCACCGACCAGTCCGCTCCCACAGAGAGGGTTTCCTCAGGGTGCCATTGGCCAAGTTATGTCGGCTGGCGACACCCAGGGGGAGGGCCTTCTCTGTGGGAGCCCCAGCCCTGTGGAATGAACTGCCCCCGGAAATACGTAAGATCTCCGACCTCCGGGTGTTTCGCTGCGCACTAAAGACCCTGTTGTTCCGCCAGGCCGGGCTATTAATATAGCGATTTTAAATTGGGGTATTTTAAATTTCTGGGATTTTAATTGGAGCCTAATTATTTAATGATTTTAAATTTTAATTGTTGTTTTGTTCTTTGTTTTTAATAGGCTGTACACCACCCTGAGTCCTTCGGGAGAAGGGCGGTATAGAAATAAAATTATTATTATTATTATTATTATTATTATTATTATTATTATTATTATTATTATTATTATTATTATTATTATTATTATTCTGAATCCCTCCTTCCCTCTAGGATCTACTCCGTTTGTGGATTTCTGTTTCTTCCTTTCATCTCTGACTGCAATGCCTCCCCTGGGGGTCGAGGGATCAACAGCTTCTGCCAATCAGGATGTTTCCTATACAATCCTCCCAGACTCCCCCCAATACAAATTCCTAATTCTCCAGGGTGGCCTTGATGAGGCCCTTGGACAGGAGATTGAACAGAAGTGCAAGGCAGTGGGACAGGCAAGGGGCAGAAGCCATGGCTGTAAGTTTGGGCAAGGCGAGAGGGGGTCGTGGGGAGAGCCTTACTACCCATCTGTTCATCCATCCATCCATCCATCCATCCATCCATCCATCCATTCACTTATCCATCCATCCATCCACCCACCCACCCACCCACCCATCCATCCATCCATGCATCCATCCATTCACTTATCCATCCATCCATCCATCCATCCATCCACATGTGTCTGAGACTAGGTTGAGTGTCCACCTCTCTCCGCTAAATCAATAAAGAGAAGGTGGCATTTCTCTTTCATCTCCAACGGCCTCATCCAGGCCACCCTGGAGAAGGAGGAATCTGCATGAAGTCTGCCTGAGTTGGCGGGAAACGGGAAGGGAAAGAGGGACTGAAAGAGGATGGGGAGGGGAGGGGAGGGGGAAGGAAGAGGGAAGAAAGCCCCGTCCCCTTCCCTTGTCTTTGGGTGATTTTCTAAGTACAAACACCTGAAGAAGAATCAGCCTGACCTGCTCAAAACTTCCGAGATCAAAGCAATCCGAAGGCCGCCCTCTTCAGAAGGGACCCCTGTGGCTGTCTCGGCTCCCGTTGATTTCCCTCCCCCCTCCCCCTCTTTCCCCCTCTTTCCCCCCTCCCTCCCGTCTTTTCCTCCCTCCTCACCTGCCATCAGGTGTCCGCAACATATTTGTGACGTTCCCTTACGCAGCTCTTACGCAGCAGAGCAAACCCACCCAGCCAGTCGACCTCAAAACCAACCCAAAATACCTAGGAGCTGTCAATCATCCCCGATCAGATTGAGGTCCCTGCCAGAGTTGAAGAGGAAGGGATCTAGCAGGACGGCCAGTCTGGGCCGTTTGACCGAGGAAGGAGGGTCTCCTGGACTGAATTGAAGGGGCCTCTGCAGATCCCCAGAGCTGGAAGGTCTGGAGGGGAGGAACCGGGTCCACCTGAACTCAAACAAAAGGAGGATTTTGGCTCCTGAATCTGGGCAGCTGCCCTTATTTCTCTCCTCCCCCAAGGCCAAGGAAGCCCCTCCTTCTCCAGATGTTGCTGTCTACAGTTGTGGGACTGAAGAAGGGCCCAGTTGTCCCAATCACCCCTCCTCCCACCTGCAACTTCCCAAGAAACCCAACCCCAAGGTTGGGCTGGGGGGGAGGTTGGGGAGCCCCCGGGACTCAGCCCAGCCTCCATTGACAAAGGCAGAGGGGGAAAGTGAATTTTCCACTCGCCGTTCCCTCCATTCGCTTCTCAGCCAGCAGCTGCGGGGCAGAAGGAGCGCAGCGGGCGAGAGAAGAGCTGAAGAGGGAAAGCGGGGGTGGGGGATGGGGGTGGGTGGCAGGGCCGGATTTAGATTGAAAGAGGCCCTAGGCTATTCCACTTATGAGGCCCTTTCACCAGTGGTGGGATTCAATTTTTTAACAACAGGTTACGTGGACGTGGCTTAGTTGGAGGTGTGGCTTGGCAATCATGTGACTGGGTGGGCGTGGCTAGCTGGTCACGTGACTGTGTAGGCGTGGGTAGCTCATCATGTGACCGGGTGGGCGTGGCTATGTGCATAGACTTTTTTCAGAGGGCTGAAAAAAGTCATTTCTGACTGGGCCTCGCACTTTTGACCGGTCCTCACACTTATGACCATCCTCACATTTATGCCCGTGCAGCTTTCTTAACAACCATGTCACTCATTTCACAGCTGCTTCTCTTCACCATGGTGACAAGATAGGGCAAAAATGTAAAATGTGAGGACAGTCGTAAGTTCGAGGACTGATCAAAAGTGCGAGGACCAGTCAGAAATAACTTTTTCAGCCCTCTGAGTAGTCCATATGCATAAAAGGATACAGCAATAGAGAGGGATGAAGGAAGGGAAGGGAAATTAGAGTAGGAGAGAGAGGGAGGAAGAGAGGAGGAGAAGGAGAAAGGAAGAGGAAGTAGGGAGGAGAAGAGGGGGAGGAAGAGAAAGTAAGAAGGAAAGAAAAGAGAGGTGGTAGGTTTGAGGAGAAAGATTGCTGTACAATAAAAAAGATGAAAGGGAAGAAAGCCAACCCCAAACAAATATAAAGATATTAAAATAAAGAATGAATTGTTAAACTTTAAAGAATAAAAGAGAACAAATATGAATAAATAACAATAATTAGAAACACACATACAAACATACAATGTATTTTCTTTGAACAGAGTATTTGGCCGGTTCACAAATTTAAACAGTGTTTAGTCATTTCAATTAAATTTACAATTTCTATATTTCCTTTTTGCCATATTTATTCCTCATCTATTTTTGTAAAAAACCAATATTACCCTCATCCTCATCTCTAATCTTAATCAAATTCAATTTTTCCCTTCTATTCTATATTATACCCCTTCCAATTGTCATCTATTTTTATATCCATCCTCACATTGGTTACTTATGTAATATTACAGTTGTTTAATATGAATTCAACATTTTAATATAAATCAATTAGTTATATAACTACCTTTTTTGTATATTAATCAATATGAACATGAATATTCCAATTATTTCCATGCAATCCAATTTCTTATAAATCAATTAATTATATTTACCAATAATAATAAACCAAATAATTTCCCCCATATATTCCTCCAAACCACAACTTAACCATTTCTGCTTTCAACACAATATACAATTAATAGTATCTCAATTATTACAATTCCCTAGTTAAATAGAGCTTTTTTTCTTTTGTGTTTTAAAATCTCCTCTTTTTCCCTAAATTTCCTGTTGTTTGCACCTACCTTTTTTGGTGAGGAAAAAGAAATCTGCCTGCCTAATTTTCCAACGTGCAAAGCCAACAGCCTGCTTTACTTTCTCTTTCGTTTTTCAGTATAGCTAGGGGGGAAAAAATCAGCACTCTTTGCAAGCAAGGAGCAGATCCGTGAGCAAAACAGCTGAGAGCAAATCAGCTGGGGGTCGGGAGCCGATCTAAGCAAGGGCTAATTAGCCTCTGCTGAAGCTCTGGGGGCCAATAAAATTACAAAAAAACCACCGAACCCTTTGTTAAATTGCTGGCTCCCCCGCCCCTCGCCCACCACTATTAATTGGCAATAAATAGTGGTGTGGAGGGGCGGGGCAAGCCAGCAATTTAACAAAGGGTTCGGCTGCAGCACTGGCTCTAGGGCGGCCCTTTGAAGCCCCCCAGCAAGAATTTGAAGTTTTTTCTTCCTCCAGCCATCGGAGGCAGCAATAGATTGGGAGTGGGCGGGGTAAGCGAACGGCCGCCGATCCAACAGAGCAGAGAGTGAGGGTGAGTGAAGGCGTGGAAGCGGCTTTCTCCATCCTGCTCTCTTGCGTCCAGAGCCAGTGGGGAACCATGTGGCAGCCCACGTGGATCCCAGGCAGCGGAACTCAGGCTAGGGAAGGGGTGGGCAATTGTGGCTCTTTTACAACCTGTGGCCTTCAACTCCCAGAATTCCTGAGACAGCCAAGCTGTCTCAGGAATTCTGGGAGTTGAAGGCCACAGGTTGTAAAAGAGCCACAATTGCCGACCCCTGGCTACGGTAGGCTGGCACCACGCGGGTGGGAGGCGAGGGGCAGGCGAGCCAGCAATTTAACAAAGGGCTCGGCCGAACCCCCTAGAACCCCCAGAATCCCACCACTGTGTAGGCCCCTCTTGATCTTGAGGCCCTAGGCTGAAGCCTAGTTAGCCTATAGGAAAATCCGGCCCTGGCACTGAGCAGCCCAGGGATGTTGTGCATGAGATGGGAGCCCACGTCAGTCTCATCCATCAATGAAGAGAAGGAGTCACTTCTGGGTGGCCTCCTGTCCAGGCGATCCCAATGAAGGAGGAATTTGCATTCCGTCTGGGTCGCTGCCTGGAAAGAGGAGGGGGAGAGGAGAGAAACCCCTTCCCCTTCCTTTCCCTTTGGGGGAGTCTGGAACTGCAAAGGACTGAAGAGGAATCAGCCTGACCTGCTCAAAGCTTCAGAGGTCAAACCAGGGAGAAGGTTTCCCTCTTCAGAAGGGACCCCAAGTCTTCTGGCCATTCCTTGGTCTCTCTCTGCCCCCCCACTTTCCCACTCCATCCGGTCTTTTCCTTACCTGCCGTTTTCCTCCCCCATCACCTGCCACCAGGTGTCCTCAGCATATTTGTGAAGTTCCCTTACACAACTCTTACACAGCAGAGCAAACCCCACCCAGACAGTGGACCTCAAAACCCACCCAAAATACCCTGGAACTGTCAATCATTCCCGGCCAGATCGAGGTCCCTGCCACAGTTGAAGAGGAAGGGATCTAGCGGGAAGGACAGTCTGAGAGGTTTGACGGAGGAAGGGAGGGTGGAGGGGCCTCTGCAGATCCCCAGAGCTGGGAAGGTCTGGAGGGGAGGATCCGGGTCCACCTGAACTCGAACAAAAGGAGGATTTCTGCCCCCCCATTGGGCAGCTGCATCTTTTTTCTCCTCCCCCAAAGCCGAGGAAGCCCTTCCTTCTCCAGATGTTGCTCTCTACAGTTGTGGGATCACTCCCAGTTGTCTCAGTCACCTCCCCTCACCTGCAAACTTCCCAATAAACCCGACCCCGAGATTGGACTGTGGGGGAGGTTTGAGAGCCCCCAGGCCTCAGCCCAACTGCCGCCCACAAAGGGGGAAGGGGGGGTCTGGCCTTGGGCACAGCTTCCCTCGCCCCTCCCTCCATTTGCCTCTTAGCCAGCAGCTGCCAAGCAGGAGGAGCAAAGTGGGCAAGAGAAGAGCGGAGGGGGTGGGGGGGTGGGGCGGCAGGGCAGGATTTGTCCTAGGCTGCCTGCAGGATGGGGGGAGGGGCGGTCTGCGCTCTTCCCTCCATCACCAGGTCGGGGCTCTGATTGCAGAGCCTGTGGTGCCAAGGGGAGAAGCGCCCAGGCGAGCAGACTGCCTAAGTGGGGCTTGAGCCTACGCAGGACCTTTCCATGGCAGGGGGAGCCTCTGTCGGCGCCTCCAGGGGAAACGCTGGTCCGGCCCCTCGGCCTCCAGAACAGGGCTCCCAAAAAGCCACCTGGAGTTCTCGCCCTTCTCTGCGCCTGGATGGGGAGGAAAGACGCTGGGTTCGGTGGGGGGTGCAGGCAGTTCCGAGAGGATATACAAGGATATACAGTATGCAAGATATAAAGGTTTAGGTGTCAGCCTCAGCTTTGCCTGCTTCAGCTGCCATAAGAAACGGGGGAGGGATTAGTATTGGGGCGAAGGGGGGGAAGATGCAGGAGGTGTTTTTTTTTCCTTGTAGGACGTGTCTTCATAAGAAACGAAACTGAATCTTCAAAGGGGACGGCTGACCAACTGCCCTACATTCCTGAGGAATGACGCTGCCAGACGTGATGCCACCTGACCTTTGGGAGACCTTTGGATTGGCTGATGATAAATGGACACGGGGGGGGGGGGAGAAGCTTAGTAGATGCATTTCGCGCATTTTGCTCACTTCCAGCTTTACCTGGGTTCCGATCATTTCATAGTCAGTAAAAGTACTAACCTCTTCAAAATGTTCGAGTTTGGGGTTTTCTTTCCTGGATATTGAAGGAAGCATACCTGACATTAAGCTGGAAGTGAGCAAGGAAGGATTTCGTACCCATTCCCGAGCTACCACAGGATGATCCCCAAAATCCCTCCTTGATGGATTGGATTGAACAATTAAAGAGCACATGGGCAGTGACTCGGAAAGCATTAGATGAGGCACACCGGGCTCATAAGGCGCAAGCCGATAAGAAAAGGTCCCCAGCTCACATTTATAAAGTGGGGGATAAAGTCTATTTATCAACCAAATACTTACAGACCACCCAGAAGTCCAAAAAGCTGGGGCCTAAGTATGTGGGACCATTTTGTGTCATTAGACTGATTAATCCAGTAACAGTTGAATTGGAATTGCCAAAAACGTTGAGACGTATACATTCTGTATTTCATGTTAGTTTATTGGAACCTGAACACTCGTCTCCCCTAAGGGCTGACCAAAGCACCCCTCCAATTCCCATTGTCATAGAGGGGGAGCAACATTTTGAAGTTAAAGAAATCTTGGACTCTAGAAAACACCATGGTAAAGTCCAATATCTGATTGCCTGGAAACATTTCCCTTTGTCTCAAGCTGAATGGGTGAATAAACGGGATGTCCGAGCTCCCAAGAAAGTACAGCAATTCTATACCAAATACCCAGATAAACCTTAATTATTGTATATATTCTGTTTCTCTCTCTTTTCTTTCCTTTTATTTAGGAATAACGTCTCTTCTGCAAGAGGGGCCGAATGTCAGCCTCAGCTTTGCCTGCTTCAGCTGCCATAAGAAACGGGGGAGGGATTAGTTATGGGGTGAAGGGGGGGGGAAGATGCAGGAGGTGTTTTTTTTTCCTTGTAGGACGTGTCTTCATAAGAAACGAAAGTGGATCTTCAAAAGGGAACGGCTGACCAACTGCCGTACATTCCTGATGAATGACGCTGCCAGACATGATGCCACCTGACCTTTGGGAGACCTTTGGATTGGCTGATGATCAATGGACATGGGGGGGGGGAGAAGCTTAGTAGATGCATTTCACGCGTTTTGCTCACTTCCAGCTTTACCTGGGTTCCGATCATTTCATAGTCAGTAAAAGTACTAACCTCTTCAAAATGTTCGAGTTTGGGGTTTTGTTTCCTGGATATTGAAGGAAGCATACCTGACATTAAGCTGGAAGTGAGCAAGGAAGGATTTCGTACCCATTCCCGAGCTACCACAGGATGATCCCCAAAATCCCTCCTTGATGGATTGGATTGAACAATTAAAGAGCACATGGGCAGTGACTCGGAAAGCATTAGATGAGTTTGTGGTTTTCTTTCCTGGATATTGAAGGAAGCATACCTGACATCAAGCTGGAAGTGAGCAAGGAAGGATTTCGTACCCATTCCCGAGCTACCACAGGATGATCCCCAAAATCCCTCCTTGATGGATTGGATTGAACAATTAAAGAGCACATGGGCAGTGACTCGGAAAGCATTAGATGAGTTTGTGGTTTTCTTTCCTGGATATTGAAGGAAGCATACCTGACATTAGGCAAGAGTTTCCATAAAGGATACCCATAGTTATAACAGCCAAAGCCCACTTGACATCTTTAAGTAACTGTTCAGAAGCTGCAAGTTAGAGCAGGATTTCCTTGAGGAATCAGGCCCACAAATTTCTCCTTCCAAGGTTGGAGATCAAAAGGCAGAGAGGCCATTTCTGTGCTCTCTCCATCAAGATCCAGAGAGCTGAGATGCCCTTCAAGAGGAGAGGGGCCTGGGCAGTTCCTGGGAGCCACCGGTCCAGGTGAAAGTCCAAGGATCTGCTCACAGATATTTATACCTGAGTATAAATGGATTTAAGCAGGGTTGGGAGACCACCAGGAAATGCCAGGGGTAGGTTGAGGAGAAGGTAGTGGACACCTATCTTGCAACCTATCAAGAAAAGGTGGGGATTTAGTGACTC
This sequence comes from Pantherophis guttatus, assembly GCF_059756535.1. Classification (NCBI taxonomy): domain Eukaryota; kingdom Metazoa; phylum Chordata; class Lepidosauria; order Squamata; family Colubridae; genus Pantherophis; species Pantherophis guttatus. The sequence continues at coordinate 105,669,179 of NC_142068.1, read as the reverse complement.
TGAGCCAATCAGTAAGTGACTCTGAGTTCTAGTCCCGCCTTAGGCATCAAAGGTAGCTGGGGGCTTTGAGCCAATCACCTGGAGGCCCCGATTTCAATTCCCAGGGCCCAGCTAGGACTTCATGGCCAGACTCTATGCTGCCCCCTACAGGCAGTGAGTCTTAGCTGAACCCTGGCAAGAGGGAGGGGCTGTGATTTGGGGGGGGCTCTCTGTGTCCAGGAGTTTCTCTCCTTTGCTCTCGGATGGGGCTGCTCTACCCCAGAAAGACCCGGGGGGGGGGGGACTTGGGGTTCTGCTGGAAGATGAGGCAACAGTTGTGACCAGCAGGGCCTTTGCCCAAAATCCGCCCTGCCTTAACATTGACAATGGTTAAGGCATCAGGCTAGGAAGCAAGAGATCCTGAGTTCAAATCCTGCCTTAGCCCGGAAAGCCTGTTTGCTGACCTCGGGACAGACACTCTCTTTCAGACAAGCCCACCTCACAGGGCGATTGTTGTGGGAAAAGAGGAAGAGGAAGAAGAAGAGTTGGACATGTTCACCTCCTTTAGTTATTTGAAAAAATAATAAAACACTGGGGAAATATCTAACAAAAATAAAAACCGGCTTTCCTGCTTCTGTTTGCATGGAATCTGTCACAGCCTTGTGCAGATACAGGAATTTCTCTTCTCACAAGGAGGAAGAGTTTGTTTTTTTTTAATCATCCCTTCCAATTTCACTCATTCCCTTTTTCCACAGCCTTTGGGGGCACCAGTGGGGGCATCGGACCCCCTCCCAGCCCTGGGACACAGCATGTTTCCCTGTTACTTTGGGAAAGATTCCTTCCCCAATCAGAGTCTTCTGGAGCCCCATCATCCACTTCCCTCCCTGCCTGGGATCAGCTGAATTCCTCCATTCAGATAACAGGAAAAAGGATGTTTGAACCAAGCCTGAGGGTCAGTCTCCATTCTTTGACATGGAAAGGTCACTCTGACCACCACCATCCCCCAAGCCAAATTCCCCCTCAGTTCCTGGATACCTCCAGACATAGCTTGGCTGAGCTCACAGCAGGGCCAGGGCAGCTGAGAAATTGGGTTGGAAGGGACCACAAACCTTTCCAGCCACAAGAGACACTTGGACACAGACTGTGGTCTGACAGAAGCTCCTATGATGCCTTTATGTGGCAGTGGGAAGGGTTATGGGATCAATCTCACAACACTCACCCTGTAGGGCTGTCCCATCTGTTGTCCCAGGTGGCAGATGGAAGATTGTAAATCCCACTCCTGACACCAGTTTCTGTGGAATCAAACACAGGAGCCAAAAAACCAATAATCCAGGCTCACCGCAGTTTATTCAGTGTCCACTGGAGGAATTTCTCCCCAGAAAATAATGGAAGGAAATCTTACAGATAAAAGGATGCACTCATATTTATACATTCCAGGAAAGGTGGACAAAATGACAACCATACATATGCATATTTCGTTTAATAGATTATGTGAGCATGAATATTCAGAATTAGGGAGACTCAAGTTACCTCCCCAGCCTTGTATTGTTGCTACCCTCAAGAAAGAGTTATTGTGTAAACAAAAAGAAACTTCTCAGTTGCCACAGCAGTTTGGGTGAAATGTACTGAGAAATGAGGGCATCAACATTGCTCCATACATTCCTTCTATATTTCTGTCTTGCTAACATGCTCTCATTTCTCCAAGAAATTTGTCTCCTCACAATCTTCCACACACCCTTTATTTATTTCAAGAAAAATAGTTAGCCCACTCATGCATGGAGAAGAGCTTGGACCATTTTCTATGTTTGGACTGTGGAAAATGTTAAAAGTTGAAATTCCTCCGTCTCACATTTACATATTTCTTCTGGCTGTAAGCTGCTCCTTTGTGAAGAATTCAATAATTCCCAAATTTGAAACATATACATATGATTTTCTTTGACATCTGCATACTATCTAAATGGAAAGAATATCTCCATTCTAATAAAAGAAACTTTTAACAATTCTTTGAATATCACATTTGTGTTACATCTCATGTTTTTACATTTGTTCTGGCTGTGAGCTGTTCCTTTGTGTTGAGGTCTGGCCTCAGAAGGATGATGTAGCACTTGGGGATGAAGATGCAGACCAGCAGACCAGCACTGGAGGCCAGGATGGAGAAGACCTGCACAGCCACCATGGATTTCCCTTTGGTGCTCAGGTAGGTGGGCACAAAAGTCACCCAGACACTGCAGAAGACCAGCATGCTGAAGGTGATCAGCTTGGCTTCGTTGAAGGCCCCAGGCAGGTTCCTGGCCAGGAAAGCCACCGTGAAGCAGATGGCAGCCAGGAAGCCCATGTAGCTGAGGGTGACGTAGAACATGACAACGGCCCCTTCGTTGCATTGCAGGATGATCTCTCCAGGCTGGGAGTGGAGGTCAGAGTCAGGGAAGGGGGGAGAAACTCCCAGCCAGGTGGAGGAGATGATAATTTGGACAGCAGCAGAAGAAAGGATGATGGAGTTGGCCAAGCTCTTCCCCAACCATCTCTTCACCCGGTTTCCTGGTTTTGTGGCCAGGAAGGCCAGCACCACCGTGATGGTTTTGGCCAAGAGAGAAGAAATGGCAACTGAGAAGATAATGCTGAAAACCGTTTGTCGGAGAAGGCAGGTGGCTTTCCTTGGTTGACCAATGAAGAGAGAAGGAGACAAGAAGGAAAGCAGGAGGGAGACCAGGAGGATGTAGGAGAGGTCCCGGTTGTTGGCTTTGACAAGGGGAGTTTCTCTGTATTTAGTGAAGATGATTAAAACAAGATCTGTGGTTAGGAACAAGAGTAGAGCAAAAGAGACCAGGATAATGCCCAGATGTTCTTCATAAGACAGGAAGGTTATGACTTTGGGGATACATTGGACTCTGGCTTCATTTGGATATTTATAATCTGGGCACTTGGTGCATTTTTCGGTATCCGAGAAAGCAAAAAAGCAATATTTCTTTAATATTCTGTCCTTTTCTCCTGCAAGAAAACCTTCTTTGGATAACAGCTGATACCACAGACATTTTCCAAGAAGTATTTCTTAACTATTTCATTAAAAGGAGCATAAGAAGGATATTTTTTTTCTTTAAAAATGTAGCTAGGTATATGAAGTTGAGGGAAGTCCTAGGATGTTAATTATTTCCAGTGTAATGTGTAGAATGTTCATAGGAACTTATATTGTTAGAGGTTAATAATGAATCATATAATCTTTTTAGGCAAACATCTTGAGTCCTGCCACATGGCAGGTGCCATCGCTGGCTATTGGGGGTGAGTTATTGGCCCCCACGGATAGGGCTCACAACTTGGGCATCCTCCTGGATGCACGGCTGTCTTTAGAAGACCATATGACGGCCGTGGCCAGGGGGGCTTTTTATCAGGTCTGCCTGATTCGCCAGTTGTGTCCCTTTCTGGATCGGGATTCCTTATGCACAGTCACTCAGGCACTCGTCACTTCCCGCCTGGACTACTGCAATGCTCTCTACATGGGGCTCCCCTTGAGGAGTACCCAGAGGCTCCAACTGGTGCAGAATGCGGCCGCGCGGGGGATTATGGGAGCGAGGGGTCGCTCCCATGTGACACCTCTCCTGCGTGAGCTGCATTGGCTTCCAGTGGTCTTCCGGGTGCACTTCAAGGTGTTGGTTACCACCTTTAAAGCACTCCATGGCATAGGACCTGGGTATTTGTGGGACCGCCTTCTGCCGCCGATAGCCTCCCACCGACCAGTACGCTCCCACAGAGAGGGACTCCTCAGGGTGCCGTCGGCCAGGCAATGTCGGCTGGCGACCCCCAGGGGGAGGGCCTTCTCTGTGGCAGCTCCCGCCCTCTGGAACGATTTGCCCCCGGAGATCAGAAGGATATCGGATCTCCGGGTCTTTCGCCGTGTCCTGAAAACTCTTCTTTTCCAGCAAGCAGGGCTGGCGTGAACCCCGCCCCTCTTTTTAGTTTTTAATTGTTTTTAATTGTTTAGTTTTAATCTGTTAATGGGTTTTAATTCGCATTGTTTTAATTCGGGCCAAAGTATATAATTCTTTTAATTAATTTTAAATTTTGTATTGTTATGTATTTTAGTTCTGGCTGTGCACCGCCCTGAGTCCAGTAGGAGAAGGGCGGTATATAAATTGAATAAATAATAATAATAATAATAATAATGTCCTGGACTTGGAGGATACCTACAGCATCTTGTAACATCTGGAAGCAACCTGGAATTAAGGAGAAACTTCCTATCAGTGAGAGCAATTAACCAGTGGAACAGCTGGCCTCCAGAAGTTGTGGGTGCTTCAATATTGGACATTTTTAAGAAGAGACTGGACAGTCACTTGTCTGAAATGGTCTAGGATCTCCTGCTTGAACAGGGGGCTGGACTATAAGACCTCCAAAGTTCCTTCTAATCTATTCTGATTGATTGATTGATTGATTGATTGATTGATGTACATGACTGGGAGACTATTTGTGTAATGAGTCCCCCCATAACTATCCACAGCACCAGATTATGGCCCAGTGACACCTTCTCAGTGATCCTCAAGGGAGGCCAATAAACAATGAATTACAAGTCTTTCAGAAGGTGGACCTGAAACAATTCATCTAGTTTCAAAGATCTCAGATGTTCCTAGAAAGGTGAACTTAGCAGCACATATCCAAACTAAAAAGCAGAAGAGAAAAATTGGAAATACGACAGCGGTGGTACAAAGGAGAAAGGAAAGTGGATGAAATAAATACAGCATGGAAGAGAGGGACCCATAGAATGACTAAGCAAATATAATGTGACGGAGAGGGAGCGCTTGAAGAAGGCGAAGGCAGACGAACTTGAGTGGAAGGAACAGGCTGCGGAATACGTGAGCATAGAAGCTCTGTTTGAACTTTGGATTTACAATGATTTAAATTTAAATTTAAAAGGACCTGACAACTGAACGCAGAGACTGAAATACTGGAACTCGAGCGGAAGGAATAAGCTGTGAGCATAGAAGATTTGCTTAGACTTTGGATTTATAAACCTAAAAAAAAAAACCTTGAAAATTGAATGCAGTGATTGAAAGACCGGGACCACAAAAAATGATACAGACAGACATAGATCACGACCTGACTTAAGAGGAAATGAAAATGTCTACAACATCCACCATAACAAAAACAGGGAAAAAACCTATAACAAGCACGACAGTAATGACTGCCTCCCCACTACAACAAAAAACAATAGATAGCATGGTAGGAAAAGAAAAAGAAAAATTGGAAATGTCACTAAATGTAATACAGAATATGTTTCAAATGATTCAGGAATCATTACTCAAAACGCAAGAAAAAATAGCGGAAAATCAGGAAAAAATGAGAATGTTCCATGCAGAGATTAGAAATGAAATAGGAGAAGTTAAGGAGGACATTAAGACCATGAATGATAAAACTGGGGGTATCCAACAATCCATAGTAGAGAATGAACAGAAAATTAGAAAAGCAGAAACGAAAATAGATCATGTAGAATTAAAAGTAGAAGCAATGGAACAAAAAACTTTACAACTAAAGAAAGAAATGTCAGATTCATTAGCCATGCTTGAAATGGAAAAGGCCTCATATTTCTTGCCCTTTCAGAACATACCAGAGGAAAAAGATGAGGATCTAGAAGGAAAAATGGTGGGAATCATCTCAGGAATGACCGCAAAAGACCAAAAGGAAATAAAAGGACAACTGGAGGAAACATATCATGTACAAACAAATTATATAAAGAGGCATAGATTAGCGAGAGAAGTCCACGTTAAATTTTCAAAGAGATCTATTCGGGAGGAAGCCTACAGGAAATCCAGAGAAGAAACAGTGACTTATAATGATAAAGAAATCATAATTTTAAAACAGATACCCCGAAGAATAAGAAACATACGGCAGCAATATCAGTTCTTAACATCATTATTGATTAAGTATAAAATAATGTATAGATGGTTGCCAATAGAGGGGATCTTAATTACGTGGGAAGATAAAAAATATAAAATAGACACTCTAGAGAAGGCAAGGGAATTTCATAGCACGCATTTTAGGCTGGAAGGAGAGCAGGAAAGTAAGGAAGAAAGTGATAGTAGAAGTCAAGAAGAAGAGCAAACAGAAACAAGCCGAGAAAAAGAAACAAGAAAGAGGCAAGAAAAAGAAAGGGAGGAGAGAGAAGGCGCAAAGGCAAAGTCACGGATGGAAACAAGACACACAAAAAACAGATACAGTAGGCAATGGATGAACCAATTAAAGTCTTTTCGGTAAACATTAATGGATTAAATGCTCCAAAAAAAAAGAAATCAAACATTTACAAAACTACGAAAATTAGAAGCAGATGTGATATGTCTGCAAGAAGTACATATCCAAAAAGAGCATCAGAAAATTCTAGAAAATCCCAAACTAGGAAGACTATATACATCCCTGTCCCGAAAAAAGAAAAAAGGAGTAGCGATTTACATAAAAGAAAAAATTCAATCCAAATTAGTTTATGCCAATGATGAAGGTCAAGTGGTGATAGTAGAATTAGGAACAAGAAAGGAAAAAATGTTAATAGCAGTGATATATGCACCCAACCAAAAACAACAGGAATTTTTAAAAGATCTACATACAAAATTAGCAGAACTAGAATGTGAAAACATCTGTTTAATAGGGGACTACAATGGAATAGTAAATGTAAACAAAGATTACAAAACTGATTAAAAAACAAAAACAAAAGAAAAAGGATATACTTCCAAAATAATTTTTTAATATGGCTGAAGAATTAAACTTGAGAGACGTTTGGAGAGAAATACATGAAGACGAGGCCCAGTATACTTTTTACTCCCACCCACACAACTCGTGGTCAAGATTGGACATGGCCTGGATGACCCCAAATATTCAAACAATGGTAGAATCAATGGAGATAGGCATAAACCAATGGGCAGATCATAGTTCACTACTCATAAATTGGAAAGGGGAAAAGAGATTCAGGAGATGGACGATGAATCAAAGAATATGTAAAGAAAAAGAATTTAATTTGATGTTAGAAAAGGAAATTAAAATATTCTTTCAGATAAATAAAAAAGAGGAAACTTCCTTACAAAATACATGGGATACTTTAAAAGCATACATAAGGGGCCTGGTAATTGCATATACGGGGAAGAAAAATAAAGAAAAGAAACAACAATTAGACAAATTAGAGAAAGACCTAAAACAAATAGAACAAAAACTGCAGAAAAAAACCCAAGATAAAACAATAAAAGAAGAATGGAAAATAATTAAACATCAATTGAATCTGATAAACCAAAAGGAATTAGCCCAAAAAATAAAAATGGCGAAACAAAATTATTTTGAATATGCAGACAAGACAGGCAGGTGGTTAGCCTATAAACTGTAGAAAGAAAGGAATAAAAGAATGATACATCAATTGAGAGACGATAAAGGGGAAATCTCAAAAAAAGAAATTATTAAGAAATTCTACGCAAATTTATATAAACAAGAAGAAGTAGAAGAAGAAAAGATAAAACAATATATAGGAAAATCCGACATGCCAAAAATTACAGAAGATCAAAGAGAAAAGCTCAATAGGCCAATAACTAAATCAGAATTAGGCGAAGTACTGAAAAAGCAAAAAAATAACAAAACACCGGGACCCAGCGGGCTACCGGTGGAAATATATAAAATAATGCAAGAAGTACTGGGAGAAAATATGTTGATGTTATACAATGAAGCCATGGAGAAAGCTAACATTCCAAAGACATGGACAGAAGCAATAATCACAATCATACCAAAAGAAGATACAGATCTCCAGCAAATTCAAAACTATAGACCTATCTCGTCACTGAACAGCGATTACAAAATATTTGCAGCAATTCTGGCTGAGTGAATTAAATTAGTACTAAATACATACATACATGCAGACCAAAATGGATTTTTGCCGGGACGCCAAATAAAAAACAACATGAGAATAATACTTAACACTCTAGAATACTATGAATCACATCCGGAAAAACAGGCTTTGTTGGTTTTCCTTGACGCCCAAAAAGCTTTCAATAACCAAAACTGGAAATTTATGATTAGACAACTACAAAATATACAAATTGGGGAAAAATTTGGGAAAATTATAGAAGAAATTTATACTAACCAAATAGCAAGGATAATTATGAATGACGACATAACAGATAAATTTAATATAACAAAAGGAGTCAGACAAGGCTGTCCACTCTCACCTTTACTATACATACTATCATTGGAAATACTTCTGAAAAAAATTAGAGAAGATCAAGGAATTGAAGGTTTAAAAATTAATAAAGAAGAAGAAAAAGTCCAGGCCTTTGCTGATTACCTAGTGTTTATAACAGAAAACCCCATGGAATCTATACCAAATCTGTTTCAAAAAATAGAAGAATTTGGAGAAGTGGCCGGACTGAAAATTAATAAAAGCAAATCGAAATTAATTGTAAAAAACCTTACGAAAAATCAAGAAAAAGAATTAACAGATAGTATACAAATCCAAAAAACAAAAAAAAAATAAAATACTTAGGAATCTGGCTATCCACAAGAACTTCAGCAATAAAAGAAAATAATTATGATAAACTAATAGAACAAACAAAGAAGGATTTAGAAAAATGGAAAATCTCATTTTTAGGAAGAATTTCGGCCATTAAAATGACTATACTGCCTAAATTTCTATATCTGATTCAGGTTACCCCAATAAAAATAGACAAATCGTTCTTTGAAAATTTGAATAAAATAACATCTAAATTTATATGGCAAGGGGAAAAGCCACGAATAAAATTTAAGCTGCTTCAGGACACAACAGATAGAGGAGGAGCTGCACTCCCAGATTGCGAGACATATTATCAAGCAGCAGTACTGTCCTGGGTTAAAGACTGGATAGAATTAAAAAATCTTAGAACCTTAACAATTGAGGGACACGAACTTCAAATTGGCTGGCACACCTTTATGTGGGACGAAAGATACAAAACACATTCATACTTTAAAAGACACACAATAAGAAACTCATTATTACAAATTTGGCTCAAAATCAAAAAACCACTATATGAAAATACCAAATTGGCTATCACCAGTAGAATCAATTAGACACCGAAATTTAACAGATAAGACAAAAATAATTAGATATAAAGATTTAATTGACTATCAAGGTAAACTGAAGACAAAACAACAAGTGGAGACAGACATAGAAAGGGAAATAGATTGGTGGACGTACACCCAAATACAGTCTAAATATAGAGAATATATAAAAATATATGAAATTCACAAACAAAAACAAGAAATAGATAAAATTATACTAGATTCAGAAAATAAACTAATTAGCAGAATTTACAAATTTCTTTTATGCTACAAAATGGAAGAAGAGACAGTCAAGGAAACGATGATTAAATGGGCTCAAAACATCAAACATACAATAAACTTGGATAAATGGGAAAAGTTTTGGCAAGTAAACATAAAATTAACAAGAGCAGTGGCGTACAAGGAAAACCAACTGAAAATGTTTTATAGGTGGCACATGTCTCCAACTAGACTGGCAAAAATACAACCTAAAAATAGTCCGATCTGCTGGAAGTGTAAGAAGACGCAAGGAACCTTCTATCATTTATGGTGGACATGCCCGGCAGCAAAGAAATTTTGGTCTAATATTAAAAAATGGTTGGAACAAATAACAGAAACACACATAGACAAAGAACCAGAAACGTTTTTATTAGGAATTTTTAATAAATCATACCCTAACAATATTAAATATCTCACAATCCACATACTAACAGCTGCAAGAATAATATACGCAAAAAACTGGAAACAAGAAAAAACGCCAAACGAAACAGAATAGAAATTTTTTTAGAATGCGCTGAAATGGATAGATTAACCAAAGAGATATAAGAAAGAGAAGAATCAGATTACTATAAAATATGGAATAAATGGTATAATTGGTTAAAAACTAGAAATAAGCAAAAAACCTAGAGGGGAAATATTACCGATATAGAAAATGTTATTATATTAAGAAGAGGTGAAGAAATATATAACAAGCAGAATGTCACTTTGAAACAATGCTTAAGAAGGAAACAAAATTTCTTTTGTTTATATGTTGTATAAATGTTTGTTGTGTGTATGTTATGTTATGTTTTTTTTAATATTTATACGCTAATAAAAATTTATTTTATAAAAAGCAGAAGAGATATTTCCTCTGCTGTTAGTAGAGCTTGCCCAGTCTGCCACCCCCTCCTCCCATCTCTTCCCAGCCCCTCCTTCCAAGGCTTTTTGATTTACTTCCATTTACCTAAGAAATTGTGCAGATTAAAAATAAAAAACCCAGGTGAGCTTCAATCTGTCTTTTAACTTGCACTTTCATAAAAAGGTTCTGGATGGATCCAGTTCCACAAAGCCTCCCATTTTCCTCAGTGTGACCCACCTTCCTGAGTGGAGAAGGTCCCCTCTGGACAAGGAACGCAGTCATAGCAGCAAACTGGCTCTCCTTCTAGAGCCCTCTTGACAAATCCAGGATGACAACTTTCCACACATTTGGACTGAGGCAGAGACTGAGCAGAAAAACAAAGAATGCCAAAGAAAAGATGTTAGGACTCTCCATCCATGGAAAATGGAGGGAGAAATGGATGGAGACAAGTAGCCTCTGGTCTTCACTGAGGTAAATATGAAGTCTCTCACTACTCCTAAACAGATGCAGGAGGTAAAACAACTGGCAGATTCTTCCTTTAGTTCCTCCCTTTTGCTTTTGGAATTTAACATTATAATAAGATACTTTTCTATTTAATGTAGTCTAGAGGGATGGAGGTGAAAAAAGATTTAAATATGATGATATATTCTTATTTAAACTGATAATAATGTTAACTGTAAAATATTTAGGAAACTTTTATTCCATTAGATTTTTTTAATATGAAATTAAACTGTGATGAAGAAAGAAACCTCTGTCCAGTAAGATCATGAAAGGTTTCCATAAAACATGGCAAAGCCACTCCACTTAAGTCCCGTCTGTTGAAGAGCTTCCATGAGATGACACCACCTGGCATGGGAGGCCAACCACCCTGGAGACTCTGGGCTTTGCCCACTTGAAATGGGACCTCAGGCTTTGGAAAACAGAGAAAAGACACCAAAATTTCTCCCACCTTATTGAGCAACTTTAGCCATGGAAGAGCACCTCCTCTGATAGTAAGTCTCTGTCTTTCAAAATACGCCAGAGTGTCTTCTCTGGGATTCTTCTTGGGGAGAACCAAGAAGGCCTGAATGGCCAGATCTGCTTTTATCTCTCCATTTTGGTCCAAGTACAGATTTTTGTCAGAAATATTGAAAAACTCATTCTTCTCCAGAAAGGGATGAAACTAGAATGGGAACATCCAGGAATTTGAAAAACAGAGAACTTTGTTTCTTATCTCACATTGAATCTTTCTTCTACAATTGTCTCATCTCCAAATATGCTTAATTAGGTTACAAATACTGTCATTATCTTCAAAAGTGAATGAAAAAGTTTGAGAAAAATTTGTCAATCATATACTGACAAAATATAGAGAAAGTATAATTGACACAATTGGTCAATTTTAGGGAACATTCTAGAGCAGATGACAAATAAAATGAACAGAGGAGGAAAAAAGTTTATTCATAAACTCTTTGAAAACAACAGGTGGTTCCCAGAAAACATGGGTTTATCAAGAAGTTGTCAGGCTAATCTTCTCCCTGGTCATCCTGATGGAAAACACACCCAGATATGCTAATTCTACTTGATTGTAATGTGACATTAACAAAATTTTGCAAATCTGAAAGAACAAATCTCCCACCAACTCTTTTCTCTGAAGAGTTAGCGAGGATCCTTTCTGAGTTTCTTTCTCTCCCATTATGCAGCTGCAGGATTCTCCCCTCTTCGCTGATCCTTCCCTAGGCAGCCTCTCTTCCCCTCATCCCAAAAGTCATTCTCACACATCATTACACTTCCTAAATAGATTATGGGAACTCTGGTGACATAGCTGGATTTCAGTAAAGGACTCACAAACAATTTTGTGGTATGATTAGAAACCAGAGGGATGGATAATAAGTGGATAAAAACTGTCTTCAAAATGATACTCAAATAATTTTTAACCCTTTTTACTGTAAATCTTTCCTATGAAACCTGAAGGTGATGAATAACAATTTGCTGTTAGTCATCAATTTTTCTACGTTGTCATTAATACGATAATTAATACGATCTTAGAATAAGCTAATTTGATCTGATTTAAAGAACATCAAGATTTTCAATTTACAAGCCTTATTTGAAACTTCATTTAAATTTTTGATAAAATAACAAAGGTTTTAAATCAACTTAACAGCGATAATCAGAAGATAGCAACAATTGTTGAATCAGATGGATTGGATGGTCGGATGTACGGGAACTTAATTTGCTGCTGGCATCCCTGAAGGAGGAGTCTGGTTTGAAGGCAGCAGGGGTGAAATCTAATATTTTTTGCTACTGGTTCTGTGGGCGTGGCTTAATTAGTGGGCGTGGCTTGGTGGTAAGGTGACTGGCTGGGCGTGGCCAAGTCAATGTCACTTCTTTGCCCTTTTTTAACCTACAAAACACAACACAACACAACTGGCTCACCCACAATGTAAAAGCAGCTGTGCTAGACTCAAAATGGCCCCGCAACAAGCAGGAACCTCACACAGCCACAAAAAGCCCAAAAAACCTACTTTCACACAAAATTCCACATATAGCTTTGTGAGAGTTTGTGTGTTTGTGTAGTTAGAGTGAAACACTACAGAAACACACTAAATCTCAGAAAGCTGCACAAATATTATTTTATTTTATTTTATTTTTATATAAAAGCAGCTAAATTTAAAACTTCCTAAACTTTAAATGGCTAGGTCTAAAAAAAGAACAACTATAAAAACCTCAATTAACTATTTTTTTAAAAGCTCCCAAAGGGGAAAAAAACTTACCCAATAGAACAGGGGTCTCCAACCTTGGCAATTTTAAGACTCGTGGACTTCAACTCCCAGAATTCCTCAGCCAGCTTTGCTGGGAGTTGAAGTCCACAAGTCTAGGCAGAAAGGCAGGCAGGCAGAAAGAGCTGCTCACCAATGAGCTTGATTGCAGGCAGGGAGATTCAGTTGCTTGCTGATGCATGGATTGCAGGTATTACAGTGTTATGACAGCAGCTAAGGTAAGCAAGCTGGAGGCTGGGAGAGGAGGCGGGGGGAGAAAAAAAGAAACTTTTTTTCTTTTACATGACTCTGGCGAGCCAAGCTGAGTTCAGGCAACTGGGATGTCAGAGCTTGGCTGGTCAGAGCCATTTAAAAGGAAAAAAAGGCTCTGATGATCGTGGGGCTCAGCTGGGCATGGGGGGGGGGCAGGGATTTTTGCTACCGGTTCTCCAAACTGCCCGCCGCCATCGCTACCTACTCGCCCGAGCCGGTCTGAACCTGGAGCATTTCACCCCTGGAAGGCAGGCTGCTTGTAGATGGCTGGAGAGGCCATTGACCCTGAAGACTCAAAGTGGACAGAACAGATGATTGAAGAAATGGATTCTTTCAAGAAGATTGAGGGAGATTGGGGAATGGACGTGTCATATTTCCCGAAAAAATATTTATGATTAGGACACAGAGAAGGGTGCATAAATAAAAAGCAGTAGAAAAATATCTGATTTTTAGCAACTAGGACTTGACTAACAATAGAGTCTCATATAAGAACATGAATGATGGACTGGAAGAAAGATGAGGGACACCAAACTTGATATGCATGTTTGTGGAAATGATCTCAAAATCGTAGTTAACTGGAAACAGACTATGAGTCAGCAGGGAGATGTTCGTGGAAAGAAGGCAAATGCAGCCATAAGAATCTCAGGAAGAGAACATCGTGGTTTGGGGAGACCCCAACTCAAGGACCAGGTCCCCTTGCAGGCACCACTCTTGGAGGAGAATTTGCACAAAATCTACATGAACTTCAGGGAAGGACAATGAAGCCAAGGAAGAGATCAAAGAAGCTGCTCTTAGCCTTGAGGAAAGAGAACAAGGAGAAGAGCTGAAGATCAGGAGGAGTCTGGGAGCCCCTTTTCCAACTGACACAATCTCTCGGTTGGAGAAGGGAGGATGCAGCCCTCTTCCAATCACTGACACACGTTACACACAAGCGTAAGATCTGCTCACTATTATTCTAGATTGTCAGACACGGAAAAATGAATTCTGTTACAAGAGAGGAGAATTTAGCTGAATGAGAGAAAAAAATATGATAAAAGGATGAGCTGTTTTAGAGCTGAGCCAGTAAAGCAGAGACGTTCAGTCTCCTCTTCATGCATTATCTGAGTGCAAAGACTGAGCAGCCATCAGTCAGAGAAGCTTTAACTGGGATTCCTGCAGAGAGGAGAGGTTGGGCTAGATGGTCTCAGGGTCTCTTCAAAATTGATAAAGGTTGTCATGCCACAACATGTATCTATTGTGCTGTTGTTGCTCTAGCCCCACCTAGTGGCCAGGGGCAGATAAGCCTAACTGTATGGTCTGAAGCCAAACTCCCTTTTCTCTCAGCCTTTGGAAGAGACGGAAGCAACCAGTTTGACCGAGACACATGGTCATCTGGAGATGGCCTCCGTCCCTCACACGGAGCATTGCTGGAGAGGTCCCAGCTGCTTCTTTGTTGGCTCTTAGTTAATGCTGCCTATCTCCTATTTATATTTGACTCTCACTCTTTGCATCTCCTCAGTTTCTCCGTGCCCTTTTCTCCCAATGAAACACCCAGATCCACCCCAGGCTCCCTTTCACTGGAGGAGAATAGGGGGTTTAGCTGCCTGTTGAGCTGCACACAGACCCACCTGCAGTAGGACGGAAGAAAGGGGAAATTCCACCATCCTCATCACAAACCCACAAATACAGGAATTTATTTAAAAAACAATACAGCATTTTCAAATGAGCAATACTTAATAATGCCATGGTATCTACTCTTTGGAACCATTATTCCCTGAGTAATTGAATTGGCCAGATCTGTTGAGATGGTTCCCCTCCTTCTCCTCTGGATTCCTCCTCCAAAGGATCTAAGATTGATGGATCCATATAGGGACCCCATACTTGCCACGGCTGCAGCCTTGGAGACCCCAACATCTTTTCTCCCTCCTTCCTCCTCCTCCTCCATCTGGAGGAATAAGCGGCATTCAAGGCCTGGGCCAGAGTCTGAATGATACTGTAATATTGATAGTGATTTCCGAACCTTCCTCTGTTCCTTTTCTCCTGGGTCTCCAGTGGGGCTTTCTGGGTGCATCTTCTGCGGCCTTTGATAGAAAAGATGTTTTTTGAAAGAGAACAGTGGAAATAAGGATCTTGAAACTTTTCTTCCACAGAGAAATGGGGTTCAAAGGCAGAATCTTTTGGCCTTTCTTTTTTCAGATAACCAAAGTTCCAAATACTATGGATGTATTTGAGAAGTCTACGATTGTTCATTCTATATCCTACAAAATTTGTGAGGATCCAGACTTTCCCTTCAATGGGTCCTGGCAGACGCATAAATGTTAAATGGAAAGGAAGGATTCTGCCCCAAATGGAATCAAATTCCATGAAGTGAACAAAAACGTTGACTTGTCTCCACTTAGAGAGGGAATCCCTGAGGGCTGTTGTGTATCCAATTCTTGAGAACAGTTGTGATATAACAACACAAATTCCACTCCTGACAAACAAAGGAGGAAAAATCCTCATGAAATTCTCTCCATTTTCTGTGTCTGAAGCAAAGAGGCCAATCAGGGTCCATCTGAAACGGAGGAGCAGTGGGACAATTGCTGGGTACTGGAATCCTTCTTTGGGATTCATCTGGTGGTAAAAGGGGAATTGACTTTTATCACTCAGAGCCTCTGAAACAATGTCATGACTGATCTGAAAAAGCAATGAAGAATGCGTTATATTTGGAGTCAGATCAACTCCAAAATATTAGATTTTAATAAATCCAACCTGGTTCTCATGAATATATTAGAATAGTTTGTTAATCAGACATTGTTTAAAATATCTTTAATATTTTATTACATATTAGCAGGATTGTATCATAATAATGGAAAATAATAAGCAAATTAAAAAATAAAAATGTAAATCATATTACTGTATCACCCCTACAATTTACCACAATTAGATTAACACGTGCAAATGCCAATTGGAGTATTCTATACCAATAAAGGGCCTATTATAATTTTCGAGGATTGCTGCATCTTTTTTTGCTTCTATATCCCAGATTCTTTCTGGAAGAAATTTTTTAACTTCTTTCTCTGGTTATACAAGAAACAGGCAGACCTCAAAGCCTAACAAGATTTGTCAGTTGCATAATCCAAGTTTGGTCTTTAATTGAAGTTTTGTCTGTTCCAACAGCCACAATTTTCAGAGTCTGTCAGTTTTCATAGATTAAATTTTATGCCAATGCCCGTATCTTCTGAATTTAGACAAAGCAGAAATTGTGTAAATTCCCAAATCAGCTCTGAGGGCAACAGCTGGAGTCCTTTTACCCACCCAAGATACTCCTCAGAGGCTGAGATTGGGTTGGTTCTGCTGGTGGTTTCTCTCTGAAGCCCCAAACATTTTTTGATCAGTTAAATAGTTGTTATAATATCTTCTCCAGGGAAGAAGATATTTCAAGCCTTTTATGATTAATCTCAACATGAACATTGTTGTAGGAAAAGACGGGACAAGGCCAAGCTCTTCAATGCAGGAAAGGTTTATTATGCATAAAGGTTCAAACAGCAATAACACAGCAAAATGTTTGAACCCTGAAGGGTGTACAAAGGTGTTATTCTTATACTCTAAATTACGTATACATGGTCTGGGTGTTACATTTAGACATATAAGGTCCTAGGAGGAACCGAAAGATGCCTAGTCCAGACATTTGGTAACAGATAAGGGGGAAAAAGGGAGTCACATGAATATACAGGGAGTTGCATATACTATCATATGTTATACATGACATTTAGGGTGGAATGCAGAAGTGAACAACAGGATGCATCTGTCTGGGTCAGTCTGCTCTTTGCTGATAAAAATACCTTGTGTCATCTCAGCAACTTCTTACTGGCGAAGAGAAAAACTTTTAGCCTTGACCAAAGTTTTGGGCCCTTAATATTGAGGTTTTAGGTCTGAACCAAGACTTTGGCCCGGACCCCAAATCTAGTCCTCCTCACTCCCCCCTTTGTGACTCATCTGACATATCCAGAAGAGTCACATACTCAGGTTCCTCTCTGGGTTGGAGTATTTCATATTCCCACATAGCCATCACCTGAGCTGTTGCTTTTCACTCTACTAACAAAGATAAACTGTTGGAAATGGTTTTAACAAAAATAGGTAAAATACATGGAAGCAATACACAACCTGCCGCTATCAATCCAATCAAACCTACAAGTGCTTGTAATCCAGGTAGTTTAGGCCACCATCCTGAAAAGATATCCCTCAAATTTAATCCTCTCCATGTTTGTACAGGTACATGAGCTATCTTAACCATCTTATCAGTAATTTCCTTTATGACCTTACCACTTCCATCTATCTCAATGCAGCAATTAGTTAGGTTAAGTTTTCCACATACTCCCCCTTCTTTAGCAAGCAAATAATCCAAAGCTAATCTATTTTGCATGATGTAAGTTCTTGATTTGACACTTTCTCTAGCTAACTGAGTAAGACCTTTTACTGTTTCATTGGTAATTATTTCAGCCACAGCCTGCAAACGAATCAATCTATTCAGGATATACACAGGAGTTCGATAGCCATACAAACCATCTTCTGCCCAGGTGGCAGGTCCGTATACCTGAATAATTCGCTCTGCAGGCCATTCCTCCTCTCCCCACGTAGGCTGATTACCACCAACATGAACTTTTCCTGTGTGGGATGTGTCTACATGTCTCCTTCGTCTATTCTGATTTCCCACTTCATCATACACTGGAACACCCAGAATTTGTCTAGTCTTCAAAGGCAGTAGAAAGAACCCAGGTCTAATTATCCCTAATACACATGCTCCACACCAATTTTCAGGTAGGTATCTGTATGCCATCTTCCCACATATCCAATACAGTCCATCGGGAGCCATCCATCCAAGGGTTTGATTATCTGGATCGTTTAAGAACGCTAGCCCTTTGATTTTAAACAGGGCTTGCTCATCAATACCCTCTGTTGCGTTACTTCCCAATCACCATATCTTACTTTCCCACTTTCCGATGCATATTAGGTTTCCAACTTCTTTGCATCCTTTTATACTTTTTCTTTTGAAGCATAAATTGCCTACCAAATTAGTGGTGAGTGTCCAATCTCCATCCTTCCCTTTAGTATAGGATAAATTACCTTTCTGGTCCATTTCTAATACCTTTGAATAGTTTAGCTCCTGGGCTTCCCATGGCCATTTCTCTCCCATGTTGGTCCCTCCACAGACAAAACAATTAGACAATTAGTTCGACTTGCCTATTCAAGGACCAGAATTCAGTCTTATTTAACAATTCCTCTCTTCCGCATTCAGTGGTATATATTGACATTTCATATGTGGTTATTAATTTAGCCTCTGCGGGGTTATAACATTGTACTTTACCATTTAATATGCACATTTATTTATTTATTTATTTATTTGTTTAAATTTCTATACCGCCCTTCTCCAAATAGGACTCAGGGCGGTGCACAGCCTAAGTAAAAACAAAGCATACAAAATTTAAAAAACAGTATTAAAATAATTAAATATTCTGGCCGTAAATTAAAACAACCCAATTTAAAACCAATTTAAAATTTAGCTCAAGCCAGCCCAGCTAGTTGAAATAAATAAGTTTTCAGGGCCCGACGAAAAATCCGGAGGTCTGTTATTATACGTAACTCTGGGGGAAGGTTATTCCAGAGGGTGGGTGCCGTCACAGAGAAGGCTCTCCCCCGGGGGTCGCCAGCCGACATTGTCTGGCGGACGGCACCCTGAGGAGGCCCACTCTGTGCGAGCGTACTGGCCGGTGGGAGGCTATTGGTGGCAGTAGGCGGTCTCGTAAGTACCCCGGCCCTAAGCCATGGAGCGCTTTAAAGGTGGTCACCAACACCTTGAAGCGCACCCGGAAGACCACCGGGAGCCAGTGCAGCTCGCGCAGGAGAGGTGTCACATGGGAGCACCTCGTCGCTCCCATAATCCCCCGCGCAGCCACGTTCTGGACCAGCTGGAGCCTCCGGGTGCACCCCAGGGGGAGCCCCATGTAGAGAGTGTTGCAGTAGTCCAGGCGGGAAGTGACTAGTGCCTGAGTGACTGTGCGTAGAGAGTCCCGATCTAGAAAGGGGCGCAACTGGCATATCAGGCGAACCTGATAAAAAGCCCCCCTGGCCACGGCCGTCAAATGGTCTTCTAGAGACAGCCGTGCATCCAGGAGGACGCCCAAGTTGCGAGCCCTCTCCGTGGGGGCGAGTGATTCGCCCCCAATAGCCAGCGATGGTGTCAGCTGGCTATATCGGGACGCTGGAAGCCACAGCCACTCGGTCTTGGAGGGGTTGAGTCGGAGCCTGTTTCTCCCCATCCAGGCCCGCACGGCCTCCAGGCACTGGGACATCACTTCAAGGGCATCGTTGGGGTGGCCTGGGGTGGAGATGTACAGCTGGGTGTCATCAGCGTACTGATGGAACTCCACCCCGAAGCCACGGATGATCTCACCCAGCGGCTTTACATAAATGTTGAACAGAAGGGGCGAGAGGACCGACCCTTGTGGCACCCCACAAGCAAGGTGCCTCGGGGTCGACCGCTGCCCCCCCGTCAACACAGATTGCGACCGGTCAGAGAGGTAGGAGGAGAACCACCGCAGAACGGTGCCCCCCACCCCCAACCCCGCTAACCGGTGCAACATGATACCATGGTCGATGGTATCAAAAGCCGCTGAGAGGTCTAACAGGACCAGGATAGAGGAGCAACCCCTATCCCGAGCCCTCCAGAGATCATCCACCAACGCGACCAATGCCGTTTCCGTGCTGTGCCCAGGCCGGAAGCCGGACTGGAGCGGGTCTAGATAGACAGTTTCATCCAGGTACCGGGGAAGCTGTTGCGCTACCACACTCTCAACAACCTTCGCAACGAAGCGAAGGTTGGAGACTGGACGATAGTTAGCCAAAACAGCCGGATCCAGAGAGGGCTTCTTGAGGAGGGGCCTCACAACCGCTTCTTTCAAAGCGGCCGGCAGGACCCCCTCACTCAAAGAAGCGTTAACAATCTTCTGGAGCCAGCCTCGTGTCACCTCCCGGGAAGCCAGTACCAACCAGGAGGGACACGGGTCCAATAAACATGTGGTCGCGTTCAGCCGTCCCAGGACCCTGTCCATGTCCTCGGGAGCCACAGGATCGAACTCCCCCCAGATAACACTCTCAAGACCTGCCTCAGTCATCCCGTCCGGACATACCCAGTCAGAGGCCAGCCCTTCCCGAATCTGAGCGATTTTGTCATACAGATACTGCACAAAGTCCTCAGCTCGGCCCTGCAAGGGGTCATCCCGCGCTTCCAGATGGAGGAGGGAGCGGGTCACCCTAAACAGGGCGGCCGGGCGATTATCTGATGACGCGATAAGAGCGGCAAAATAGCTAGATTTTGCTGCTTTTATTGCCACTAGGTAGGTCTTAATATGAGATCTCACCAGTGTTCGGTCGGATTCGGAGCGGCTGGTCCTCCAACTACTCTCCAGGCGTCTTTTCCGGCGCTTCATCTCCCTAAGCTCCTCGGAGAACCAAGGAGCTAGGTGAGTTCGGTGCCGGGTCAGAGGCCGCAAAGGCACGACACGGTCCAAGGCCCCGGCAGCCGCACTATCCCAGGCGGCCACCAGGTCCTCAGCCGAGTCGTGAGCCAGAGTCTCAGGAAATGGCCCAAGCTCCATCTGGAACCTATCAGGGTCCATCAGGCGCCTGGGGCGGAACCACCTGGTCGGTCCCGCCTCCCTGCGGCGGGGTGCAGCGGTTAGAAAGTCCAGTCGAAGGAGCGAGTGGTCAGACCATGACAAGGGTTCGATGACTATATCCCCTGTATCAAGGCCACTCGACCACTGACCAGAGACAAAAACTAAGTCCAGAGTGTGTCCACCCATGTGAGTGGGGTCATGAATTAACTGAGTAAGGTCCATGGCCGTCATGGAAGCCATGAACTCCCGAGCCACCTCAGACGTTTCGCCGACAGATGGCAGGTTGAAATCCCCCATGACTAGAAGTCTGGGGGTACCAACCGCCACCTCAGCTCTGACGTTGAGCAGCTCGAGCAGGGCCGTTGCCACGCGGCAGGGAGCCAGGTACGTGATCAACAAGCCCATCTGTACTCCACGACCCCATCTCACAAAAAGGGACTCACATCCGGCTATCTGTGGAACAGTGGTCTCCCTCGGATCAAGACTTTCCTTTATAATAACCGCCACCCCCCCACCCCTGCCCTGAGCTCTCGGCTGATGGAATGCTCGGAAACCTGGTGGGCACATATCCACGAGGGGAACCCCCCCCTCATGGCCCAACCAGGTCTCCGTAATACCTGCCAGGTCCGCTCCCCCCTCCTGAATAAGATCGCAAATGAGGGGGGCTTTATTTACCACGGACCTGGCATTGCACGACAGCAGCCGAAGGCTCGGGCCCTGAGAGTCTGAACAGCCTGGGATACGAGAAGGGCTATGGGGACCGGGGCGCGCCACCGCTCGAAGATAGCGAGTGCGTGCCCCCACCACATGATGCGGCCCCCTGCTCCCGCCATATCTGCCCCTCCCACTCAACACATTGATAGAAAAGCCCTCGACAGAATGGACTCTAATGTCCCCCTTACCCCCGGAATCCGCACCCTCCGTGGCCCCACTAACAGCTGGGCCGGACCCCTCCCCCCGTGGGTTAACCCCCAAACCCACACAACCCTCCCACCCCTTAAAATCCCTTAAAAATCTATCAAAAAGTTTCCCTAAAAAACTCCTCAATCCCCTTTTTGCAGCATATGGTATACTGTGGTCTTCACCTGACATGTGGGGTTAAAAATTGACCTTTTTCTAATATGGAGAAAAGCAGCTCTTTGATTCCATGGAGAAGACATGATTGCATCTATTGCTCACCCACCACCACCTCACTTTACCAGAAGGAGAAACACACACAAACCTGCGGGACTTTGTAGGTGCCTCCTAATGTTGACATCTGGATGGAGATCTCCCTCTTGGTTCCATCAAGAAGAGCCAGGAGGTTGTCCTTCCTTCCACAGCTGTAGTTGGGGACATTGGTTTCTCCAGTGGAGAGCATGTCCAGCAAGGCATCTGAAGTGTGGAAATTGCTCATATAGTTGTTATGGAGGTTGTAGCCAAGTGTGAGATTGTGCAAGAGTTGGGAATTCTTGTTGGCCAGTTGAATGTTGAAAATGAATATTAAGCAATAACAAAATTCATTAAAAGTCCTATTGAAAAAAAAGTTATTATAATCCACAGCCACAACAAATACTTTTGTTACATATAATATATATATAATCCTCCAGAAGCCTTAAACCAGCATTGATCTAAAACTAATGATCAGTTACACAAATATGGAAATGGGCTGAGGTACAGCAACTACAACTGATTCTACCACTACTTAAAATAAAACTCATTATCCAAGTGATAAATTAAGGATTGAACTGAAGGAGGAAAATAATCTGCAGCCTTTCAGCTTTTTTTCAGACCCCTTTTTGAGTCTCTTTCACAAAATCAGACCAAAGAGAGAAGCCATGGAAATCAAAATCATTCAGGAAATTGGACATATCCCCCAATATAGGAATAAATGAAAAGTAAAAAACAGAAAAGAAGTTGAGTGTTAGAATTGAGGGACTGCAACTCCATCACCCTGAATGACTTACGAATCATGGAAAACAAACTGAAGAGAAGGAGCCACATTGAAAAGCAACTTTGCATGCAATCTTTCCTTTCCACTGGTGACTATACCGATTAGATGGTCTCCTGGCCTATAAAAGCTCTGTGGTGGTTTTCCATCCTGGTTCTCCGGCCTCAGCGGGCATTTCATTCTCAGCTTCCCAGAGACTGAATGGGACAAAAGCAGCATCAGAGGCAGAAGCAGGAGGTCCATCATTCATGGGGTGAATCAATGAATCCCTTTCCTGTTTCTAAAGAAGAATTAGAAGAATTCAAAGAACTCTCACAAGGTGGAACATCCAGTTGCTTTTTCTCAACACAGAGAAACACTCAGCTTCATCTGGAAAGGAAAGAAACGTAGATTCAAGAACACAGACTTTGCCTGTCTCCAAAATCCATATTTCTCTGCCTGAAGTCTCCCCTGGAGGATTCGGCCAAAGAGCAGAGCTGAAACTTTTACCATAATTCTCCCTCTCAGGAGGGATCCCTGGATAATTCAAGTAGTTCTTAGACTTGGAGATTGGTAGGAAATTCTCTGGAGGGAAATGAAAAGGGAATAATCCCCATGTGATTCAAAATAACAGGAGCAGAGATGGAATTAAATTGGTCATCTAGAATTGAGAGTTTTGGGAGCTCCATGCAGGGAATACATGGCACCTGTGGCTGAAGAAACAAATAAATCTGAGATTTGTTTCCATAGTGATGAAAGACAGAATGGGGTGTGGAGGCCAGTTAATGCCGGAGCATGTCACAGATCTGAAATAGCTGCCAGCTGAGTTGGAGCCAAAATTTACTTTATTTTGAAAGCTAATGCTCAAGGGCATCGCACAAAAGGGCTGATGCAATAGTGAAGCGAATCTCTAAGAACAAAATCAACTTTAGTAAAAAACTATTTTTTTGAACTTTGTAGAGTTAAAAAAAATGAGAGAGGGAGGGAGGGAGAGAGAGAGACGTACATTAGAAAAAAACCATGTGAAAAGAGATGGAGAAATCAAGGCTGCCTCTCACCCCATGAGGGGAGGGGAGGGGAGGGAAGGGGAGCTCAGGACCCTCGTGTTGGAGGTGGAAAGCTGATCTTCAAAATCCAACTTCTATCTTCAGAGACCTGGGAATGCAGAAGCCCATGTCCCATGTTCCCCTGCCACCGTTTCCCATGCACAGGCCAGGCAAGGGGGCTCTTGCAGGGATGCCAGACTGGACTCTGCCCGACTGAGTGGGGAGCCCCTCTTGGGAGAAGGAAACTGGGGAGCCTGATGGTGGGAAAGGGAAGCAGATCTGCAAAATCTCCCTCCAGGTTCCATCTTCTGAATCCTGGAAATGGGGGAGACCATATCCCATGTTGCTCAGCCACCTCTTTCCATGCATGGGACACTCAGGGGAAAGCAAAGACCAGACCCACAGAGAAAGTCCAAGATGGCCAGGAAGGAGGAGGGGATCTGGGGCATTCCAGGGAAGAGAGTAACTTGGTTTATGGGTTCCATGGTTGAATATTGGGGGGATGCAGCCCCCAGGATTTCTCCAGCCTCGCTTGGGCTTTGTGTCTTTCCAGGAGAGGCTCCTGTGGGGGAGAAGCCATGCAGGGCTGGGTCTTCCAAGGGGGATCCAGGGTTGCCCTGGGGGAAAAGACAGCCAGCCTCACCCTGGAGGGGACACTCCGTGACTCTGAGGAAGATGGGGGTCCCCTGTGGCCCCTCCAGAGCCCCCAGCTGAGGAGACCCTCTTCATTGCAGCCTTTTTTGGGGAAGGGACTTAAGCCCTCCTCCCTCTGCAATTCTGAGAGCTTTTGCCTCTTTCTCATCACCCCCCCAGATTTGAATTTTGCTCTTTATTTGACACCCCCCCCCCCTTTGGCTTGGCTTCTTCAGCCTCTTCTCCATCTGTAATGATTGCCTCTCCTTCCATCTTAAGAAAGTAAAGACTCTTGAAACATGATAGTTCAAAGGGATCCTTTTATTAAGCAGGAGAGATAGCAACCCAGTTAAAGCAAGAGCTGAATACTCTTAGGCAAGACAAGTAGGATTAAAGCAGTAGAGACCCCTCCCTTTAAATCAGAATGCAGATTTTAGCCACTACACAAGTGTGAAGATGTTTTCTTTACTAGTTTCCCTGAGAACCTGAACAAACATGGATTCCTACCATTATCGTTTAAAGTGAAACAACCCACATGGCTATCATAAACATTCCTCCATGTTAAGAGGATCTCAGGGCTCTTTGGTGCCAGGATATAAGTTGTAAAATATCTGTTGACACAGGCAATGCTAGTAAATCGAATCCAAGTCTCCCCCTTCTCCCAATTGATTGGCAGTATCACTCTTAGGGATCTGACAGGTGTTTTAAATTGATTGGTTCACACTACAGGTGGGAAATTCAAAAGATCTCAGTGGCTGAGCTGTCAGACAGCTCCCTTTATTTTATTTTATTTTTTTTAATAGTTTTTATTGAATATAAATATTAAAAAAGACATACGTAACATATACACAACAAACATTTATACAACATATACACAAAAAGAGTGTAATTTCTTCTTAAACATTTTTTCAGAGTGACGTTCTACAATTCTACTTATAATATATTCCTTCACCTCTCTTTAATCTAATAATATTTTTTATTACATATATATGTATCAATCGGTAATATATCCCCTATATTTTTTGTATATTTCTAATTTTTAACCAATTATACCAATTATTCCATATTTTATAATAGTCTGATTCTTCTCTTTCTTGTAATTCTTTGGTTAACCTATCCATTTCAGCGCATTCTAAAATTTTCCCTATTACTTCTGTTTCACTTGGTATTTTTTCTTGTTTCCAATTTCTTGCGTAGGTTATTCTTGCAGCAGTTAATATGTGGATTGTAAGATATTTGATATCCTTAGGGTATGATTTGTTAAATATTCCTAATAAAAATGTTTCTGGTTCTTTTTCAATCTGTGTTTTTGTTATTTGTTCCAACCATTTTTTGATGTTAGACCAAAATTTCTTTGCTGCCGGGCACGTCCACCATAAATGATAGAAAGTCCCTTGTGCCTTTTTGCACTTCCAACAAATTGGGCTATTTTTAGGTTGTATTTTTGCCAATCTGGTTGGAGACATATGCCACCGATAAAACATTTTCAGTTGGTTTTCCTTGTACGCCGTTGCTTTCGTTAACTTTAGGTTTACCTGCCAGAACTTTTCCCATTTTTCCAAAGGTATTGTGTGTTTGATATTTTGAGCCCACTTGATCATCGTTTCTTTGACTGTCTCTTCTTCCAATTTATAGCGTAGGAGAAATTTATAAATTCTACTAATTAATTTATTTTCTGAATCTAATATAATTTTATCTATTTCTTGTTTTTGATTATAAATTTCATATGTTTTTATATGTTCTCTATATTTGGATTGTATTTGAGTGTAAGTCCACCAGTCTATTCCTCTGTGTAAATCTATCTCCAATTGTTGTTTTGTCTTTAGTTTGCCTTGATAGTCAATTATATCTTTATATCTAATTATTTTTGTCTTATCTGTTAAGTTTGGGTGCCTAATTGATTCAGCCGGTGCTAGCCAATTTGGTATCATCATATAATGTTGTTTTTTAATTTTAAGCCAAATTTGTAATAGTGAGTTCCTTATTGTATGTGTTTTAAAATATGAGTGTGTTTTGTATTTCTCATCCCACATAAAGGAGTGCCAGCCAATTTGAAGTTTGTGTCCCTCAATTGTTAAAATTCTAGAGTCCTTTAATTCTATCCAATCTTTGACCCACGATAGTACTGCTGCTTGGTAGTATATCTCCCAGTCAGGGAGTGCAGCTCCTCCTCTATCTTTTGTATCCTGAAGCAGTTTAAATTTTATTCGTGGCCTTTTCCCTTGCCATATAAATTTAGATGTTATTTTATTCAGCTTTTCAAAAAACGGTTTATCTATTTTAATTGGGGTGACCTGAAACAAATATAAAAATTTAGGTAATATAGTCATTTTGATGGCCGAAATTCTTCCTAGGAATGAAATGTGTAAATTTTCCCATTTTTCTAAGTCTTTCTTTGTTTGTTCTAGTAATTTATCATAATTGTTTTCTTTAATTGCTGATGTTCTTGTAGATAAGCAGATTCCTAGATATTTTATTTTTGTTGTTGTTTGAATTTGTATATTATCTATCTGACTTCCGGCGGTGACATCATCCCGAATGGGTGAGGAAACGGAGGCTCCATCTCTGAAACCCAAATTTCCTCATTAATTGCTCTTTAAGGGCATTCCCGAACTTGGAGGGATCGGGAAACGAAAGAGGAATTCGCGAAGCCCCCTGGTGTTGCACTGTCGTCAGGGAGGTCAAGCGATCAACCTCTTAAATTGGTGGAGAAGAAGTCGGCCTTATCGGCGGACAGGAGTGATGGCGCCCGCCTAGATCGAAGCAAAAAGTGGAAGCAAATCCGAGTGACTGTCAAATAGATCACCTACAATAGAGGCAGCAAACGGGACGCGCGATCGAATCAGAAGAAGACAAGTGAGTTACAACAGCGGCGATACAAGAGGAGAAGGAAAAAAGGGGAAACAACTACAGTGTGGAAGAGAGAATCCCATAGAATGACTAAGCAAACATAAGAAAAGGAGAAATAGCGCTCGAAGCGGTGTGAGTGCGGACTTTTACAGCTGAGCAAAGGGAGCAGCCTGTGGACTCTGTGGATATAGACAAGCCGTTTGAACCTGGGAATTATAACTGATTCAAACCCCAAACATCGGAAAACTGAGTGCAGAGACTGAAATACCGGACTAAGTGGTGAATTTCACGGATACAGAAGACCTGTCTGGATTTCGAACTTTGGATTTACAAATAACTTTGGACAATAAGAACTTAAGTTAAAAAAAAAAGATTTGAAAACTGAATGCAGAGATCCGATTACTGGGAGAAGAATTAAAAAAAAATAAACTGACTGAGATGGACACAGATCGCGTTTTTTTTTACTGTGAAAGAACAGATTGAGAGAGGTAAAGCAAGAAGACAATAAGGACTAAAGAAAATAAAAATTAAGTGAATTATTAATTTTGAACTGTTTAACTAATTAATAAGTTTAACATTTGAAAGAAATATATAAGTTGACAATATTTTTATAGCTATAAATTGTATTGTGAAATTGTAGTTAGACAAGGAATTATTGTTAAAGTGAAAGACTGATTTTTATACAAAATAACAGATGAGTTGACTGTATCTCTGAGATAGACTGATTGAAAAAGGGGGTAATTGGAAAGATTGCTAATTAGAAAATTAAGAAAATTAAATTAAAATCTTGATTGATAAGTAAATAGATTTATACTGTGAATAAGAATTAATTGCTCAATTGGGATAACTGGCAATATAATATAATATAACTATATATAAGTTGTGCGGTGTATAAGTAGTATTTGGAGGGGAAAAGAGATATTAAGGAATAACTTAATAATTGATGTTAAGGTTGGAAAGCTTTACACGAATATTGAAAATGTCTACAACATCCACCGTAACAAAGACAGGGAAAAAACCTACAACCAATATGTTAGTAATGACTCCTTCCTCCTCACAACAAAAAACAATAGATAGCATGATGGGGAAAGAAAAAGAAAAAGAAAAACTGGAAATGGCACCTAATGTAATACAAGATATGTTTCAAAAGATCCAGAAAACACTGTTTCAAACACAAGAAAAAATAGCTGAAAATCAGGAAGAAATGAGAACGTTCCATGCAGAGATTAGAAATGAATTAGGAAAAGTTAAGGAAGATATCAAGACCATGAAGGATAAAATTGGGGGCATTCAAAATTCTATAGTAGAAAATGAACAGAGAATTAGGAAAACGGAAACAAAAATAGATCACGTGGAATTAAAAGTAGAAGCAATGGAACAAAAAACCCTACAACTAAACAAAGAAATGTCAGATTCCTTGGCCATGCTCGAAATGGAAAAGGCCTCATACTTCTTGCGTTTTCAAAATGTTCCAGAAGAAAAAAATGAGGATTTAGAAGGAAAGATGGTGGAGATTATTGCAGGAATGATACAAAAAGAGCCAGAAGAAATAAAAGGACAATTGGAAGAAACTTATCGTGTACAAACAAATTATATAAGAAGACACAGATTGGCGAGAGAAGTCCATGTTAAATTTTTAAAAAAATCAATCCGAGATGAAGCCTATAAGAAATCTAGAGAAGAAACGGTGATCTATAATGAAAAAGAAATTATAATCTTAAAACAGATACCCCGAAGAGTAAGAAATCTACGACAACAATATCAGTTTTTAACACAACTATTGATCAAATACAAGATAATGTATAGATGGCTGCCAATAGAGGGGATCTTAATTACGTGGGAAGACAAAAAATATAAAATAGACACTCTAGAAAAGGCAAGAGAATTTCATAACACACATTTTAGACTAGAAGTAGAACAGGAAAGCAAGGAGGAAACAGATAGTAAAAGTCAAGAAGAAGAACCAATAGAAACAAATGAAGAAAAAGAAATAAGACAGAGGCAAGAAAAAGAGAGAGAACAGAGAGAAGGTGCAAAACCTAGGGAACGGATGGAAACAAGAAACACAAAAAAACAGATACAATAGGCAATGGATGAACAGATCAAACTCTTTTCGGTAAACATTAATGGCTTAAATGCCCCAAAGAAAAGGAATCAAATTTTCACAAAATTACGAAAATTAGAAGCAGATGTGATATGTCTGCAAGAAGTACACATTCAAAAAGATTATCAAAAAATCCTAGAAAACCCCAAATTAGGAAAACTATATTTATCTCTGGCCCAAAAAAAGAAAAAAGGAGTAGTGATTTACGTAAAAAAAAAAAAACAATCTAAACTAGTCTATACCGATGAGCAAGGTAGAGTGGTGATGGTTGAATTAGAAATAGAAAAGAGGAAAATGTTAATTGTAGGGATTTATGCACCTAACCAAAAACTACAGGTTTTTTTTTAAAGACCTACATATAAAATTAGCAGAATTAGAATATGATGATATTTGTGTAATAGGGGATTATAATGCAATAGTAAATGCAAAGAAAGACTACAAAACTGGGGGAAAAAAACAAAAGAAAAAAGAAATACTTCCAAAAGAATTCTTTACTATGGCTGAAGAACTAAACTTGGCAGACGTATGGAGGGAAACACATGAAGAAGAGGCCCAATACACCTTTTACTCCCATTCGCATAACTCCTGGTCAAGACTGGACATGGCATGGATGACCCCAAGTATCAAAACAGAAGTAGAAAAAATTGAGATAGGCACAAACCAATGGGCAGACCACAATCCACTATTCATAAATTGGAAAGAGGAAAGAAGACATAAGAGATGGACAATGAACCAAAGATTATGTAAAGAAAAAGAATTTAATTTGATGTTAGAAAAGGAAGTAAAAATATTCTTCCAGATAAATAAAATAGAGGAAACCTCTTTACAAAACACATGGGATACTTTAAAAGCATATATAAGGGGCCTAGTAATAGCATATACGAGGAAAAAGAATAAAGAGAAGAAAAAACAATTAGATAATTTAGAGAAAGACCTAAAACAAATAGAACAAAAACTCCAGGAAAAGCCCCAGAACAAAACAATAAGAGAAGAATGGGAAATGATTAAGCATAAATTGAATTTGATAAACCAAATAGAACTAGCCCAAAAAATAAAAATGGCGAAACAAAACTATTTCGAATACGCAAATAAAACGGGCAGATGGCTAGCCTATAAACTGAAAAAAGAACAGAAAAAAAGAATGATATACCAATTGAAAGATGATAAAGGAGAAATTCAACATAGTAAAGAGGCCAAAAAAGAAATTATTAAGAAATTTTATGCGAACCTATATAATCAGGGGAAAATAGAGGAAGACAAAATAAAACAGTACATAGAGAAATCAGGAATGCCAAAAATCACAGAAGAACAAAGAATCACTCTCAATAGGCCAATAACCAAACTAGAACTAGATGAAGTACTGAAAAAGCAAAAAAACAATAAAACACCGGGACCCGACGGGCTACCGGTAGAAATATATAAAACAATGCAAGAAGTATTGGGAGAGAATATGTTGCGATTATATAATGAAGCTATGGAGAAAGCCAAAATACCAAATTCATGGACAGAAGCCATAATAACAATGATTCCAAAAGAAGACACAGATCTCCAGTTAATACAAAACTATAGACCTATTTCATTATTGAATGCCGACTACAAAATATTTGCAGCAATCTTGGCAGAAAGGATTAAATTAGTATTAAATACATATATACACCCAGACCAAAATGGATTTCTGCCGGGACGCCAAATAAAGAACAACATGAGAATAATACTTAATGCTTTAGAATATTATGAATCACACCCGGAGAAGCAGGCAGTGTTGGTTTTTCGTGACGCCCAAAAGGCCTTCAATAACCAAAATTGGAAATTTATGATTGAACAACTACAAAATATGCAAATTGGGGAAAAATTTGGGAAAATTATAGCAGAAATCTATACCAAGCAATCAGCAAGGATAATTATGAATGATGACATAACAGACAAATTTAATATAACAAAAGGAGTCAGACAAGGCTGTCCACTTTCCCCCTTACTATATATTCTATCATTGGAAACCCTGTTGAAAAAAATTAGAGAAGACCAAGGAATTGAAGGTTTAAGGATTAATAGAGAAGAATACAAAGTTCAAGCCTTTGCTGATGACTTAGTGTTTTTGACAGAAAATCCTATGGAATCTATACCTAATTTGTTCCAAAAAATAGAAGAATTTGGAGAAGTGGCTGGACTAAAAATCAATAAAAGTAAATCGAAGCTAATTGTTAAAAACCTTACGGAAATCCAGACAGCTCCCTTTAAAAGAGGGAAGAGAGCTGTGACATTCACTCACTGACTTCTTGTACCAGTCTACCAAATAAAAGAGCTGTTATCTTAGCTGAGAGTCCTGCCTCTTCACTCGACCCACACTTAACACTTTCCACACTCTGTACATGGATCTGGTTTCCTCCTGAGGGGATCCTTTGATGGGAAGGGAGGGATGTCCTCTTCCTGAGACTCTTTCCACCCATCATGGGTTGAAATGGCTTCTCCTCTTGGCTCTCTGGCTGCTTTTCCTCCGGCCTTTTGAGGTCCTCATTGAGATGGAGGGGATTCTCCTCCCGGGTTACGTCCAGTTCCTTGCAAGATTTGGCTCATCCACTCCTAGACACAAATAAAGAAACTCCCATTAAAATACAAGAACAAGAGATCTGTTTACCTACTTTGTGTGTCTTCTTTTACCACCACCAATATATTTTTTCCTTCTGCTTATAATTGGAGGACCCTGAGGTTGTTTTCCTTCTGACTCCATCCCAGACAATTTAAGGCCTCCTTGCTGGGCCTTTCCTGTCGGTCACAAGAGAAACTGATTTGTCTCTATTCCTAAATGGGTCCCACTTCCGTTAGACTCAGAGAATGAGGGAGTGGCAGGAAAGACCAGACTAAAGAGGAAAAAGTCACCTCTAAGAAACCATCAACCTTTTTTTCATCTCCTGCAGAGGGAAGTGAAATGCGGCCTGAAGGAGTTTTCCTCCAGGAACCCCTCCTGCTTCTAGAAAGCCCCCTCCTCCCTGAACTGGTGGTCTCCTCCTTGTTTCTGCCCTTCCACAAGGGGAGACTTTGCTTCTTGGAGCACCCACAACTTTCCTTTCCTCTCTTTGGGAAGACAAAGGGGTCCCGGGAAGAGAGACCAGGGTCCTTCTCCAGATGCCTGAAGGTCCCAGCGCTTTGGATGGGGGATAAAACCTTCAGCTGAACCTGGCAGGAGTGAAGGGGGCTCCTGAGTTGTTTTCTCCTTTTGGTTCTGGGATTTATCATCTCTGAGGATGGATGGGGGGTCACCAGCCCAGACCCCCCCCAAGGCCTGATCTGGGGGTCCTTCTGGAGCCACAACTCCTGTCTGAGGATCAGGGGGCAGCCGTAGTTAGGAGGGACCATGGCTGAGTTTTGGGTTTTGCCCCAGTCGCTCCCTTTCCTGGGACACCTGGCTCCCTTCATGGCCATTCATGCCCTGCTCTCCCCCAGGATGGACTACCGCAGAGCTCTCTCTGTGGGGCTGCCCTCGGAGAGCATCCGGGGACTCCGACTGAGGCAGAAGGCAGCTGCGAGGACAGTTGTGTCTCTGCTGAAACAGCGGTGGACAAAGAACAAAGGGACCTCGATTTACAACGGTTCTTTTACTGATGGTTCAAAGTTACGAGGACACTAAAAAAGGACTTATGACCCTTTTTCACGCGTACAATTATTACAGTATCCCCATGGTCACGGGATCAAAACTCAGATGCTTGGTAACTGTCTCAAATTTATGACGGTCATAGTGTCTCGGACTCAGGTGATGGCCTTTTGGGACTTCTGGCAAGCAAAGTCAATGGGAAGCCAGATTTGCTTAATGACCGTGTTGCTAACTTAACAACTGCAGTGGTTCACTTAACAACTGTGGCAAGAAAGATTGTAAAATGGGGCAAAAATCACTTAACGATTGCCTTATTTAGCAACATAAAATTCTGGGCTCCATTGTGGTCATAAGATGAGGACCATCTATAGACTTATTTGGAAGCCTCCTTCCCAAATGGTGAAGTGACATTCAACACAAAAACACACAATTGCGCACAAAGGGCCAGAGTGCGACTGTGACAGAAGGGGATGAATGGGGGCAGGTGGGAAGTCCTGGGATTTGGCTCCCTTCAGACAGAGCCCTTCCTCCCCTGGGATGAGCCCCGAGTTAGATCCCCCAGGGAGATCACACACACACACACACACACACATACACACACACACACACACACACACACACACACACACACACACACACACGAGTGTGGGTGTTGGGGGGGCTGTGGAGGTTCCCTCTTGCCGGGGAGGGGTCCCCTCCCTGACAGCCTCTTCACCTGGAAGCCAAGAAAAGGGGGAGTCAAAGGCAGCAGCCAAGAAGGGCTGAATTCGAACTCTTTGCTGCCATTTTGCCAGCTCTGAGCCAGCCGGGAGAAGGGAAACAATCCGGGCAAAGCAAAGGGGAAGAAAGATTTTTTCTTTCCGGCCTCTGTCCCAGAAAAGACCAGCAGGGAGGCATGGAAGATGCAGGAAAATGGATCAGCTCTTATCCCCTGTTGGGAATCCTCCCCCTGCGGCTCCTCCTCCTCTTCCGGGCTGAGGAAGAAGCCTTCTGCTGGGGAAAGGTCTCCCCTCCCCCGTCCCAAATCCAGCTCTGGTCTCCAGGGACAGGATGGCCGGAGCTGCACAGGGACCCCCAGGTGCCCCATCTGAGCTTCTGGGGTTTTCCTGCTTCAGCCACACAGGATGGTGGAGGCAGCTGCCGTTTTCCCAGGGCCCCTCCGGGTAACACAACTCTTGAAGTGGGGATGTTGTGGACCAAAACTTGTGTGGTTCCTTCCTGCGGGTTCTTTGTCCTGAGGCTTGGCCAGAGTTTTCCCTGAGGCCCAGAAGGATAGGGGGGCTTTTCCCCACCTCTGCTGCCCTGCAAAGCCCCTTTTCCATGGGGCTGACATGGAACCTCCTGGACCTGCCAAGAGGAAAGTGGTTTCTGGAGACCAGGAATTCCCTCGGCCTGTTCCAGGAGCTCTTTACCCCTCCAGACAGGGAGAAGCTTTCCTTGTCACACGAGATCCTTTCCTCTCTCCAACCAATCCCACTGATCACCTCCAGATTAAAGAGTATTTTATGGGGTGCAATCTGATGGGATGCAGCTGCTGCTCTTCCCCCCAAATAACCAGCATTCCCCCCAACACAGTCCTGGCTAGGCTGTTTTCTCCTTTGGCTTTGCAAAGGGGGATTTTTCTCATTTCTCTTGATCTGAAAGGGTTCGGGGCAGCCAGCAGCACATTCCAGGGCCTCTGCCCACCTGCTCCAGGCACAGAATCCACCTCCATCCCTTTGGGACAGCACCAGCGGTTCTTCCAGGGTCTCTGGTTGAGAAGGGCATCCAAAGTGCCTGGGATCTCTGGTCCCTCCAGGCTGGCTCTTCAGGACCAAGCAAGCATCCCTCTCTGGGGTCCCAAGTGGGTCCCATAAGTGGATGGAGGGAGTCTGCCCAGGGCTCCCTTCCTTGGAGTTGGGCAGAAACGGCCCTTCCCAACCTTCTCCCTCCCTTTTGGTCTCCCACCTGCGGAGGGGAGGGGGATCCAGCCAGGT
Organism: Pantherophis guttatus; assembly: GCF_059756535.1. Lineage (NCBI taxonomy): Eukaryota > Metazoa > Chordata > Lepidosauria > Squamata > Colubridae > Pantherophis > Pantherophis guttatus. The sequence goes on along the minus strand of NC_142068.1, from coordinate 105,634,304 downwards.
TGAGTCTTGGATGGGATTAGCCCTCCAACCTCACAGTCCATCTGAGGGGACATAAGGGGCCAGGCAGGCAAGCAGACTGATTGACAGATGTAATAGTAGGGGGGCTTAGATCCCACTCCCTCCCACGAGGGTCCCCCAACCTTCCCCCCACCCGAGTCTTGGAGAGGATTGACCCACCCAACTTTCTGTTGGAGATCCATAAGGGGTCCAGATAGACACAGAAACACACACACGGGGGGGGGGAGCCTTGTCTCTCTCTCCCTCCCAGGAGGGGTCCCAAAACGTCCCCCTCCCAGCCTCCTGCAGAGAACCCCCAGCAATGCTGCCAGCAGTTCCTTTCCTGCAGGAAAATCTTGGATTGGCCAGGGGGGGAGAATGTGGGGGACAGTGGCCAGCCACCTTTTGCTTGGCAATGCTGGGGAGACCCCCGAAGGGCAGGAGGGATTCCTACCTGGTGCTCCCAAAGAGCATCCAAACTTTCCTGGCATGGAGAGGAAAAGAAGCCTAAAAGGAGAGAAATTCCTGCGTTGGCTGCAGTTGTGGCTGGGAGGAGATAGGAAACCCCCCCTTCTTGCAAGACCACCACCCCCACTGCAGCCTTCCATCTGGTGGGAACCCCTTCCTGGGGATGCTCCTCCCAGCCCCTCCCTCCCTGCCAGGCCCCCTTGCAGCCTCTTGGCCCCGGAGGGAGGGCTGGGGGGTGTCTGGGTGCAAAGGGTGGGGGGGGGAGAGTGGACCCCCATGTCTTTCCATCAGGTGGGGGAGCAAGAGAAGCAGAGACAGGCAAAGGGCAGACGCACATGCTCAGTTCCCTTCTGAGGCTCGCAGGCTTCCAGGACTTCACCGCCTATGGAGGGCGCCCCCTGCATGGCGCCGGCCATGGCAGCTCCGCTTGCGAGAGATGTGCCTTTGTCTCCTTTGTGCCACCATCCAAGCGGGGTTGAGATCTGATGGGGGGGTGGATGAGGGGACACAGAGGAGAGACAGGGCCAACAGCAATTGACAGTCTGTAGTCCCTGTACACAGGCCGCTTCATGTATGCCGGTCTGATTGAGGTGCAGCGCAAGGGTTAAGGCCAGAGAGGTGTTGAGTCCTAGAACAGAAAGGAGTTCCAACTTCCGTTCAAAAGATCCTCCCATGTGGAATTCTTCCCCCTCCATCCAGGAGCGACTGAGGGCACCATTCTCTCGCGCATGCTCAGTTTGTCCTCTGAAGCCACTGAGGACGCTTCTCCAGGGCGTTCTGTGAGCAAGGCTCAGAGGCTTCCCTCAAGCTGGGGGGGGGTGGGATTCTGAGGGGGGGGAGACTCACGAGGCAATCTGGCTCCACTCTGTGCCCTCCTTTTCCCTGCATTGAACTGTTTGGATGGGTGCCACCGGGGTTTTTTTTTGGGTGGCTGTTGGGGGGGGGGGGCTACAAGGGGCCTTTCTGGCAGGCGCTGCTAAAAGGGCCTGGCTGCCCCTCCCCGTGGGAAAAGAGTGGTGGATTCTCCCAGGGGGTTGGGGGGAGAAGTCTGGTATTAAGAGAGAATTACGGGTTTTGTGGTCCAGGATATCTTTTGGAGGGTGGAGTTCTAGGGTTGTTTTAGTGTTTCTTTCTCTTTCTCTTTCCCCTCCCCCCCCACAAACTATCACAAATCTCAGAATAGAATATTGATAACTACCCAGCACAACAAAGTGATGTCTCTCCTCCACATCTGAAGGAGCCCCAAAGGTCCCATTCCCAGCCAACTCCCCAGTGGAAGAGGGAGAAAGTTCTTACCCCACCACATCTGGAGGGCCCAGGACCCCCAACCCTTCTACACGATACAGAGGGGCTTGCAGGGGGGGCGTTGAAGGGGGACAATACAAGGGACTCAAGAAGAAACTTACACCCGTTGGAAGAAAACAGAGCTCTCTTTTGGGAAGATGCAAAAGGGGGGTCTTTTGGGGGGGTGATCCTGGGTGGCAGAAAGAGGGCTCCCTTTGCCCTCAGCTCTTCTTTTCCCCAGAGTAGCCCCCTTTGATGGGAAGGGATCCAGGCAGCCCTGTTCTTCAGTGGGGAGGGAAGTCCAGAGTCTGAAATTGCTCAATGAAACTTTTTGCCTGAAGCCAAGTTCTCTGGCAGGAAAGTTTTCCATTCGAGGCCTTTGGGGCCAGGGGGGAGAAGAGAGAAGCTGCCCCCGACTCCCTGGGTCTCTGCCCAAAGTCTCCCAGGAGGATCTCCCAGGAACAGCAGAGCAGAAACTTGGAGGGTAATAATTCTCCCTCTCAGGAGGGATCCCTGGATAATTCAATGAGTTCTTGAACTCTGAGATTGTTGGGCGTTTCTCTGGAGGAAAGTGAGAGGGAAATAATCCCCATGTGGTTCATAATGATAGAGTAGAGATGGAATTAAATCTGTCATCTAGAATTGAGAGCTTTGGGATCTACAGCCTTGAAATTGGCCCCAGAGGAAATACACGGCACCTGTGGCTGAAGATAAAAAGAAATGTGACATTTGTTGGCATAGCAATTAGAGAGAAAACCTCGGGGGATAGTTAATGCCCAAGCATGTCACGGATCTGCTTGTTGAGTTGGAGCCAAACTTTACTTTACTTTGAAAGCTGATGCTCAATGACAAAAGGGCTGATGCCCTGACTCCAAGAACTAAATGAAAAAATAGTGAAAAACTACTTATCAGAACTTTGCATAGTTGGAAAAAATACCCCACATGCACACACAAACAGAGAGAGGGAGAAGTGAGAGAAAACCAAGTGAACAGAGATGGAGAAATAAAGGAAGCAACTCACCCCTAGAAGGGAGGGACAGAGGGATATGGAAAACTATTATGCAAAATCCCCTTCAAACTTCTATTCTCTGAGACCAGGGAATGAGGAAGCCCATATCCCATGTTCCCCTGCCTCCCTTTCCCATGCCCAGGCCTGGCAAGGGGGCTCTTGCAGGGAAGAAGGTCCATTGATTGATGAAGCAGAACCACCAAGGCTCTGGACCAGCTGAACAACTAGCTGGATGAATGCCAGGATTTTATGCAGGTCCTGAAATGCTGCTGGGGGGGGGGTGTTGTGCAATGCCTGAAATGCCCTTAGGAAATTGTGCCATGTCGTGAGCTCTGTGCCTTCTGCTAAATGGTGGTGGGTGAATTCTAAAGACCAAGCCTGCTTTCTGTCTTTAAAAGCTTCTTTCTCCATTTCTCTTTTAGGCAAATATAATATTCTGCCTTTTTCATATTTCCCAAAATATTTCATTCTTTAGGAGTGGGGTGGGGGCTTCCCACACTGGGAAGAGACTAACCTGATTTATGGGTCCCAGGGTTGAATGTTGGGGGGACGCAGCCCCCGGGGTTTCTCCAGCTTCCCTTGGGTTCCATGTCTTTCCAGGAGAGGCTTCTGTGGGGGAGAAGCAATGCAGGGCTGGATCTTCCAAGGGGAATCCAGACTTGCCCGGAAGAGAGAGGGAGGGAAAAAATTGTGTCTGGCTTATTGAGCAACGTGTGAGTTAGCCAATTCTTGGTGCAGGGCTTTAATTCCTTATAGAAGGGAGGAACGTAAACCAGCATTTTTCAAACTTGGAATTTTAAGATGAATGGACTTTTAATTCCCAGAATTTCCTGGCCAGCATGATGAAGTCCCTGCATTGTTGGGTGGGGAATTCTGGGGGTTGAAGTCCATTCCTCTTAAAGTTTGAAAAACATGGATGCAGGCCAACAACTCTCCACCTGTTGGAAGCCATCCTGGTTTGTTCTTAGAACTCTCTAAGCCAACATTGAGCAAAGCCTGGGATGCCCTGCAAATTCAGCCCCTTCCTGGCCCTTCAGACTCTGGCAGAGTCACAAAACCTTCCCAGATATTCCAAGTGAGGGTCTCAGGCCCAAAACCTCCCTGGACCAGGAATGGCTGGCAGGAGCTTCCAGGAGAGCCTCTTTGGCTCTTTCTCTCTGGCTGTAACCACTGAGCCCACCGGCTCCTCCTTGGGGGACAGAACAGCCTCCTCTGAACCTCCGTCTTTGGCATCTGCTAATGGCATAGCTGTGGCTGAGGATGATGGGAGTTGAAGTCCATGCATTTGGAAGAGGCGGATGGGAATTCACTCCATTCAGGCAGGACAGAGATCCATAAAGAGGACTTGGAAAAAGGCTTTTGAAAGCAGCAGCCTCCATTCTTCCTCCCAACGCCTGGCAGGAGAGAGAGAGAGAAGGGAACCCAGGGAGGGTCACAGCCACATTCTCCCTTTTTCAGTTTTATGGAATTCATGTCCAGCCTTTCTGCTCTGGGGAGCAGCCCCAGTATCCTGAGCCATGGCCTCACTGGGAATACTGGAAACCAGCATCCAAAGCCATCTCTGGGGCTCCAAGTGGGATGAGGAGAATCAAAGTGACCGGTGGATCCTCTGAAGAGACACAGAGAGATCACTGGAAGTCTCCATGAAGGTTTCCAGTTTCAAGGTTCCCATTGATTTTCAGGGTGATAATCAGGGCTTATTTTTTCCTTTAAAGGCCGGAAGTCCCTGGAATAAAGAATGGAGCGAGGAGGGTTCAGTCTGGGAGAAGAAGGAATGGATGGATAGAAAGTCCGTCTCTTTCCTCCCCAAACAGCCGGAAAAAAGGACGAGGCCTTTAACTCTCCTGACTTTGTTATCCTCCTACGTGTCTATTTGGGTGTGTTTGTCCTGAAGCCTCACACAGAGTCATTTTTCTTTCCCTTCTTCATTTACGCTGCTTTGGTTTAATCAGGGTTGGAAGATCAAGCAGGAGGATTATTCTGGCTTCTCGTTTTAAGTGGAAAGTGCAGAAAACATGAACAGCAGTCCTGTAATTCTTCCATTAGCCACCTGCCCTGGTCTTCCCCTCCCCCCCAAACCCCTTCCCCCCCTTTGGGGAAACTTCCCGACTCCGAAAATCTCCCCACAGCTTTTTTCTCCCCTCAAAATGGACGGAGGGAGAATCACCTCAGGAAAAAAGAGGCCACAAAATGGAGGCTGCTGCGGGGTCTTTGCCCGCTTTAGCTGTCCTGCTCGCTGCCTGTGGGGGCCAGCTGGGGCTGAAAGGCTGGACTGTAGGCTGCCCCCTACAGGCAGCATGAGGGACAGCTAAAGCGTGGAAAGAGGACCCCGAGTGCTGGACAGGGGATTCTGGGAGTTGAAGTCCAGAGGCCTTTGCTGAGGTTGAGCCACCTACCCTGGGAGGCCCTGCACTGGACACTCGGACAGATGACCTCCACTGAAGGGCCCCCAAGGGGGGAGGCCCAACCCCCCCATCCCCTTTTCCCTGATTTCACAGGGGCAGGAGGGGGATATAGGACACTGGGGGGCAACCAGGGAATGAAGGATTTTCCCCTCTTTTTTTAACATATATATATAAATATATTTCGTATGTGAAGGGTACAAAATATCTAATACTACACTTATTAACCGCTGCCAGGATTGCCTTTCCACAATGTTGGAAACAGCCATGGACACCCGCAGAGAAACTGGTCATACAAAAGGTCATGAATTGCGCAGAAATGGACAAATTAATGCTGAGTCTAAAAGATAAAGAGGCATCAATATTTTACAATGTGTGGGAACAGTGGTATAACTGGATAGAACGGAGGTAGATTGAAGATAGATAGTTATTAAGTATAAGTAATAGATAAAATAAAAGAGCCTTGATAGTACAGTGGTTTAGTGCACCCTGTTATTAACACAGCTGCCTGCAATTTCTGCTGGTTCGAATCTCTCCAAGGCTCAAGGTTGACTCAGCCTTCCATCCTTTCTAAGGTAGGTGAAATGAGGACCCAGTTTGTGGGGGCAATAAGCTGACTTTGTATAAAATATACAAAAGAATGAAGGCTATTGCTTAACGCATTGTAAGCCGCCCTGAGTCTCCGGAGAAGGGCGGCATATAAATCAAATTAAAAAAAAGAAAAGAATGTAAATACGCACAATTTGATTTTTGTAAATAATGCACGAATTATTATTACGAGAAAAACACCACAAATAGCTGTTGTTGAGTGAAATAATTTTTTTATGTTTTTAATGTAATAAAAGTTTAATAAAGCGTTTAAAAAATTTTTTTTTTCTGATCCATCAGCAGAGGATATAAACCCACCACTTTCTTTTACCGTAAGTGGAACACCGGCTGTGGTTGACATGGCTGTGAAATAGGCTTTTAATTTAAGGCAGCACTTCTGCCAGTTCGGAGAAGGCAAGCACCCACATCCCCCACTCCAACTGTGAAAAAGATCCCGTTTACATTGCTTTCAAAGGCTTTTCAATTAAGGCAGTACTTTTGCAAGCTTTTCAAGCTGCACCAGCGATATCACCCCTCACTGGCCCTCCCCCACACCCTTCAGCCTCACATCTGGCAGCAGCTGCATGATCAGAAGTGCAGCTTAGCCGGTGAAAGACGTGCGGCTGGAGTGGATGCTCGCTGGAAGATAAAGCCGAGGATAAGGGGGCGGGGCTTAATCCCACCACTCCGCGGGCTGGATGCGTTGCATTGGTGGGCCGTATCTGGCCCACGGGCCGTAGTTTGAGCATCCCTGCCATAACCCTTCCCACTGCCACCTAAAGGCACCATAGGAGCTTCTGTCAGACCACAGTCTGTATCCAAGTGTCTCTTGTGGCTGGAAAGGTTTGTGGTCCCTTCCGTCCCAATTTCTCAGCCATCCTGGCCCTGCTGTGAGCGCAGCTGAGCGATGTCTGGAGGTGTCCAGGAACTGAGGGGGAATTTGGCTTTGCAGAGTGAGTGGGACCCTCTGTTGAAGAATGGAGGCTGACCCAGAGGTTCTGTGCAAACTCCCTTTTTCCTGTTGTCTGAATGGAGGAACTCAGCTGATCCTAGGCAGGGAGGGAAGTGGATGATGGGACTCAGGGGGACTCTGATTGGGGAAGGAATCTTTCCCAAAGAAACAGGGAAACTGTTATGTATGTATCTATTTTGTGCGGGAAATTCAAATGTACAGTGAATTCTGATTGGTTCTTGGTTGCCTCTGAAAAGTATATAAGGAGGGCTGTTGCCTGTGTTTCTTTGCTGAAGTCTCACCCTGAATTAAAGAGCTGTTGTCACTAGCTTGCTTGTGCCTCTCGTTATTCCCGTGCTACAACATTGGCGACAAAGGTGGGATTGAGGCCACAAGAAGCAACCCAAAAAGAGCTCTGAGTTTCAGCCAGGGTGACTAGCGAACACGGAGACATGGAATGTATGCCTAAGTTTCGCCAAAACTCTTCAACCCGACCCGAGAGAAGTGGGGATCATATCTGACCAGGTTCGTGTGTTCCCTGGAAGCAAGCGAAATGCAAGGGCTCTCAGCGAACCGAAAAAGAGCCCTGTTCTTAAGCCACTGCGGGCCAGACATATTCGAGATGGCCGACTCCCTCTGCGAGCCAACCCCAGTCCAGACGGTCCCCTGGGACGTCCTTCAAGCCAACCTGAGAGCCCACTATGCTCCAGTTCCTTCCAAATTTGTACAGCGCTACGAACTCTGGCAACGAGTACAAAAAGAAGGAGAACCAGTCAGCACTTATGTGGCTGCACTTAGAAAAGCCGCAACGCATTGTGACTATAGAGACTTAGACAACGCGCTGCTTGAACAATTGATTTGCGGGGTTCGGGATATCCGGTTACAAAGGCGCCTTCTGGCCAAGCCAGACTTAACGCTAGCTGGCGCGCTAGATGAAGCCCATGCACATGAGGCATCAATGAAGGCTTCGGAAGCACTGCAACGACCACTTTCAAGCAAAGACGGGCCGAAAACAGCCCCCGTCCACAGAGAAGAGGTGCGAACTAGCACAGAGGAAGAGTCGGACGAGGACGTCTTCCATACTGAAAAGAAATTGAGCGAGCAAAGCTGCCACCACGAGAACTGTCCTAGCTGTAGCGGGGATCATGAGAGACAATCGTGTAAATACAGAGAAGCCATTTGCAGGCGTTGCGATAGGAAAGGCCACCTAGCACGAGTTTGTAGAGCTCAATTTCCGCGTAGACGGAAGCCACGTGACTACCACGACCAACCAGAACTGGCTCGTTCAAAACAGACAATCAAAGATGACGGCGTGAGGAAACGGCGCGAATCTCAAAAGCGGGAGACCTACAGCACGAGAATCGGCCAAGCCAGCACAACCGATGATGAGAAAGTCTACACGAAAGTAGAAATCGATGGCAGACCGTGTGAAATGGAAATCGACACCGGGTCTACATTATCGATCATGTCCTGGACAACACTCAAGGCGCTCCTTCCCAAGTTCCAGAAAACCCAGCTGTCCCGACAGAAAATTCGCCTCCTCGACTACCAGGGAAACCAAGTTCCCGTAGAAGGTGTGGGCACGTTCCGGGTCACCTACGGCGAGATCCAGAGAGAGCTGCCCCTGACTATCGTAAGTAAGCCACTACTGAGTCTCCTGGGCATGAAATGGTTTCGAGCCCTCGGCATGGGCTTCACCGGCGTTCACAGCATCGGCGGCTCATCCCTCAAAGAAACCCTTCTTCACGAGTTTCGGGACATTTTCAAAGAGACTCTAGGCAAATATGTGGGGACCCCTATATCTTTTAATTTAGACCCCAACGTAGCGCCAATTAGACTGAAAGCAAGACGAGTTCCATTTGCTTTAAAGCCCAAAATTGATGCGGAGCTTGACAAGCTCATTAAGCAAGGGGTGCTAATTCTCATAGATCACGCTAAGTAGGAAACCCCAATAGTCACGCCAGTCAAATCGGACGGCTCAATTAGAATTTGCGCTGACTATAAGTGTTCAATCAACAAGGCATTGCAGCAGAGCGCCTATCTGGTTCCGATAGTCCAGCGGTTCTCAACCTGGGGGTCGCAACCCCTTTGGGGGTCGAACGGTCATTTCACAGGGGTCGCCAAAGCCCTCTCTCGCCCCCCCCCACGCCTTCACTCACCCTCTGCCTCTGTTGGATCACCGGTTGCCGTTCGCTTACCCCGCCCACTCCTAATTTATTGCTGCCTCCAGAGTCCCAGTTGATGGCTAGAGGGGAAAAAAAATTTATATTCTTGCCACGGGGCTTCAAAGAGCCGCCCTACTCTCAGCTGTTTTGCGGAGGGCTCTGTTGCTAGCTAGCTGCAAAGAGGTAAATTCCTGGAGCAGATTTTTTTCCCCCTAGCTATGCTGAAAAAGCGAAATTGAAAGTAAGCAAGGTCTTTGGTGCAACGTGACAAAATGAGGCAGAGAGATTTCTTTTTCTTTTTCCTCACCAAAAAAGGTAGGTACAAAACTGCAAACAATGGGAAATTTAGGGCAAAAGAGGAGGTTCAAGATTTTAAAACACAAAAGAAAAAAAGCTCTATTTAACTAGGGAATTGTAATAATTGAGATACTAATAATTGTATACTGTGTTAAAAGCAGAAATGGTTAAGTTGTGGTTTGGAGGAATATATGGGGGAAATTATTTGGTTTATTATTATTGGTAAATATAATTAATTGATTTGTAAGAAATTGGATTGCATGGAAATAATTGGAATATTCATGTTCATATTGATTAATATACAAAAAAGATAGTTATATAACTAATTGATTTATATTAAAATGTTGAATTTGTATTAAACAACTGTATTACATAATTACATAATTAAACAATGTGAGGATGGATATAAAAATAGATGACAATGGGAAGGGGTATAATATAGAATAGAAAGGAAAAATTGAATTTGATTAAGATTAGAGATGAGGATGAAGGGTAATATTGGTTTTTTTAAAAAATAGATGAGGAATAAATATGGTAAAAAGGAAATATAGAAATTGTAAATTTAATTGAAATGACTAAACACTGTGTTGGAAGAAATATCCCTCTGGGTTCTGCTCCAAGTGGGGAAAAAGACACTGGAAACATGGAGACTGTTGTGTTAATTTCTGTTGCTATTGTGTTGCAAATGTCCTTTGACAAAGGATTGACTTTCTGCCTCTGGCCCATTAACAAAGGGTGGGGGGCAGGAAGGTGGGAGCTGCTTTGTCTGTAAAATATGCTTCTCCATTTCTCATCCAGGGAAATATAATATTCTGCCTTTTTAATATTTCCCAAAATATTTCATTCTTCTAGGAAAGGGGTGGGTGCTAACCTCCTACAACTGTTTAAATTTGTGAACCGGCCAAATACTCTGTTCAAAGAAAATACGTTGTATGTTTGTATGTGTGTTTCTAATTATTGCTATTTATTGCTATTTGTTCTCTTTTATTCTTTAAAGTTTAACAATTCATTCTTTATCTTAATATCTTTATATTTGTTTCGGGTTGGCTTTCTTCCCTTTCATCTTTTTTATTGTACAGCAATCTTTCTCCTCAAACCTACCACCTCTCTCTTTTCTTTCCTTCTTACTTTCTCTTCCTCCTCCTCTTCTTCTCCTCCCTACTTCCTCTTCCTTTCTCCTTTTCCTCCTCTCTTCCTCCCTCTCTTACCCTCCCTCCTACTCTAATTTCCCTTCCCTTCCTTCATCCCTCTCTATTGCTGTATCCTTTTATGCATATGGACTACTCAGAGGGCTGAAAAAGTTATTTCTGACTGGTCCTCGCACTTTTGACCAGTCCTTGAATTTACGACTGTCCTCACATTTTACGTTTTTGCCCTATCTTGTCACCATGGTGAAGAGAAGCAGTTGTGAAATGAGTGACACGGTTGTTAAGAATGCTACAATGGGCATAAATGATGACCGGTCATAACTGCGAAGACCGGTCAAAGTGCGAGGACCTGTCAGAAATGACTTTTTTCAGTCCTCTGAGTAGTCCCTATACACATAGCCATGGCCACCCAGTCACATGACCAGCTAGCCATGCCCACCCAGTCACATGACCTCCAAGCCACGCCCACAAAATAAGCCACGCCCACAGAACCGGTAGTAAAAAAATTTAGAACCCACCCCTGGTTGGAGGTCACCACAACATGAGGAACTGTATTAAAGGGTCACGGCATTAGGAAGGTTGAGAACCACTGTGATAGTTCACCATCTACTACACTCCCTGGGGCCTGGCAAGCTATTCGCAAAACTAGACCTTGCGCAGGCGTACCAACCACTGCCTGTAGATGACGCTACAGCAGAATCACAGGCAATAGTAACTCACAGAGGTGCCTTTAAATGCACCAGACTACAGTTTGGGGTCAGCATCGCCCCTGGGCTCTTTCAGAGCACAATGGAGCGCCTTCTACAAGGCCTCCCAGGTGTCGTCCCGTATTTCGACGACATTTTGATCAGTGGCCAAGACGAGACTCAGTTAGGTCAGAGGGTTAGACAAGTCCTAACCAGATTCAGAGAAGCGGGACTCAAACTCAAATGAGCAAAATGCAAAATAGCGGTTCCATCAGTGGAATTCTTAGGTTACCGGATGGATGGCACAGGCATTCACCCCACAGAAAGCAAAGTCAGGGCCATCCAAAACATGCCCACCCCCAAGTCGAAGACTGAACTGCAGGCCTTTCTGGGGCTTCTCAATTTCTACACCATGTTTTTAAAACACAAAGCCACCATTGCGGAGCCTCTGCACAGGCTCCTTGGAAAAAACGTCCCGTGGGTGTGGGGCAAACGAGAAGCAGCTGCATTCAACGCAGTAAAGAAACTTTTGTCTGAGGACAGTTTCCTCATCCAATACAATTCTGAACTACCTCTAGTGTTGGTCTGTGATGCTTCCCCCTTTGGTGTAGGCGCGGTTTTAAGCCATAGACTGCCGAATGGGTTAGAGGCGCCCATCGCCTATTACTCTTGCACCTTGTCTAGTGCTGAAAGAAACTATAGCCAGCTAGACAGGGAGGCATTAGCGGCTGTAGCTGGGGTCAAAAAATTTCACGAGTACTTGTTTGGCCGCACCTTTGAACTCATTACTGACCACCAGCCTCTTTTGGGACTTTTGGCTGGAGATAAACCGACCCTGGCTGCTCTTTCCCCCCGGATGTCCAGATGGTCCATTTTCTTAGCCGCCTATTCTTACAGACTGCTCCACCGGCCGGGCAAAACTCTGGGACATGCTGATGCCCTCAGCCGATGCCCCTTGCCCGAACTGTTGGACAACCCGACCCCAGAAGCCCCAGTTTTACTTATTGACATTGTTTCCCCATGCCCCATTTCTTCAAATGAGGTGGCGAGGGCTTCTGCCAGAGACTCTGTTTTGCACACTCTGTTTTGCGCACTTTGGGCTGGGTAATGAGGGGTTGGCCTACCAAGGTGGACGGTGGTGATTTTCAATTGTACTTTAACAAAAAAAATGAACTGTCAATGTTGGGGGGTTGCTTGTTGTGGGGAGACAGGGTGGTCATTCCTTCGCGGTTAAGGCACAGAGTTCTAGAAATGCTGCATGAGGGACACCCTGGTATTGTTCGCATGAAAGGCCTAGCTCGTAGCTATGTGTGGTGGCCACATCGCGACCAAGATGTCACTGAGTGGGTGGGGAAGTGCAGGCCCTGCCAGGAATCCCGCCCAGATCCTCGTATAGCTCCCGTTCGGAAATGGGAAAAACCAAAGGGACCATGGGGGAGGATTCATATCGATTTCCCTGGCCCGTTCCACGGCCAGAACTTTCTTATTATTGTAGATGCATATTCTAAGTGTCTCAAAATTGCCTTAATGCCATCTACCACTTCTGAGGCCATAATCAAAGTACTCAGAAAACTATTCGCAACACACGGGTTGCTGGACACCTTGGTATCCAACAATGGGCCCCAATTCACGGCAACTCAATTTGAGGACTACTTAGCTGAATTAGGCATAAGACATGCATTATCCACTCCTTTTCATCCGGCTTCGAATGGCCTTGTAGAAAGATTTGTAAGAACGGCCAAAGAAGCTCTTTCCCGGCTCGATGCAGGGGACTGGCAGGCTAGAATAGATGAGTTTTTAGCAGTACAGCACACCACCCCGTGCCCCACCTCAGGCCACAGCCCAGCCAAGCTCTTAATGGGCCGAAAGCTAAGATGCATTCTCGATCGACTGCATCCCTGCATAAATATTTAACTTATGCATCGACTGCATAAATATTTAATTATTTTAAACTGATTTTAAATTTTGTATGTATTGTTTTTTACTTTGGCTGTTCACCGCCCTGAGTCCTATTTGGAGAAGGGCGGTATAGAAATAAGAACAAACAAATAAATAAATAAACAAACAAACAAACAAACAAACAAATAAATAAATAAATAAATAAATCCCAATTACTCCTCCGATAACTTCAAGGGGGAAGGGGGAGGACTAAGACAATTCCAAGTGGGGACACCAGTTTTTGCTAGAAACTTTTTGTGTATATGTTGTATAAATGTTTGTTGTGTATATGTTACATATGTCTTTTTTAATATTTATATTCAATAAAAACTATTTTAAAAAAAAGGATCCTTTTGAACTATCATGTTTCAAGAGTGTTATGTATATAGTTTTGGCGGGAGATTTGAACTACAATGGGTCAAATTTGATTGGCCAGCTCCTGGTCCAAGGAGCTGTGTTCCTGTAACTTTAGCTGAAGTCTCACTCTGAATAAAAGAGCTGTTGTCATGCACTACCTTGCTCCTGCCTCTTCATTCCCATGACCCAACATTGGCGATGAAGGTGGGATTGAGGCAACAAGAAGCAAGCAGAAAAAGAGCTAACAACAGTGGATTCAGCCAGGCTGATGAGCCCCGTACATAGCAGGACTACCACGATGTCTGCGTATGTACTGCCAAAGCCTTTCGACCCAGCCAGAGAGAAGTGGGGGTCATATATGATCCGGTTCGAGTGCTCCCTGGAAGCCAGCAATATGCAGGGCCTCTCCAGCAACCGAAAGAGAGCCCTCTTCCTGAGCCACTGTGGACCGGAGGCCTTCGACATGGCTGAATCACTTTCAGAACCAACTCTGGTCCAGACTGTATCATGGGAAGTGCTGCAAGCCACGCTTTAAGCACACTACGTCCCGGTACCATCCAAGTTCGTCCAACGCTACAAGTTCCGGCAACGAGTACAGTGAGAGGGAGAGCCAGTCAGCGCTTTCATGGCTGCCCTGCATAAGGCCGTGATGCACTGCAAGTACTGAGACCTCAATGATGCACTCCTAGAGCAACTAATCTGTGGCGTGAGAGATATTCACCTACAGAGAAGGTTGCTCGCCAAGCCTAACATGACTCTAACCACCGCTCTGGATGAGGCAAGAGCACACGAGTCATCTACCAAGGCTGCGGAGACCCTACAATGACCAGCCACCTCGCAAGCAACCCTGAGGTCGACACCGGTACACCGTAAGGTGACCCAGACTGACAGCGAAGACAAGTCAGAAGAGGACGTCTTCCAAACTGACAGGCAGAAACCCGAGCAGAAAGAGCATTGCAGGAGCTGCTCAAGCTGCGGAGGAGCACACCAGAGACAGATCTGTAAATTCAGGGACGCCATCTACAGATGCTGTGAGAAGAAGGGCCATTTGGCAAGAGTCTGCCAGGCAAGCCTACCGATCAGCCACAAGCTAAGGGACAGCTACAACTAATCAGAGCCGGCAGGACACAAGCGGCCCAATAAAGATGGTGGACCAAAGAAAAGGCACGAGTTTCAAACCCATGAGACTTGCTACACCTGGATTGGCCATCTAAAAGAAGGTCCACACCACGGTTGAGATCGAGGGAAAACCCTGTGAGATGGAGATCGACACCGGATCATCTCTATCCATCATGTCCTGAGCCACCCTGAAAACTGTCATTCCCGGCATAAAAAGGAGTCGGCTGCAGTTCCAGAAGATACGGCTTCAAGACTACCAAGGAAACCACATCCCTGTGGAAGGAGTGGGCACGTTCCAGGTCATGTATGGCTAATACCGGAAGGAGATACCCCTCACCATGATCAGCACAACCCTACCAAGCCTCCTGGGCCTGGACTGGTTCAAGGCCCTAGGAATGGGATTCACTGGCATCCACAGAGCGAGCGGCAGCACCCTGAAGGATGACCTGATGCAGGAGTTCCAGGATGTGTTTGACGACCGGCTGGGCAAGTACGTGGGGACCCCTATCTCCTTTAACCTAGACCCTAATGTAGCTCCGATCAGGCTGAAGGCTAGACTAGTGCCCTTTGCGCTCAAGCCTAAAATTGACTTGGGACTGGACAAACTGATTAAGCAAGGGGTGTTAGTTCCAGTAGATCACGCCAAGTGGGAGGCCCCTATAGTAACCCCGGTTAAGCCAGACAGGTCTGTGTGAATCTGTGCCGACTACAAATGCATGATAAATAAGGCTCTACAGCAGAGCCCTTACCCCATCCCAATCGTGCATCATTTACTCCATTCGCTAGGCCCTGGCAAGATCTTTGCAAAACTTGATCTTGCGCAGACGTACCAGCAACTGCTGGTAGATGGCACTACTGCAGAGGCACAGACCATAGTAACTCACAGAGGTGCCTTCAAGTGTACTAGGCTGCAATTTGGAGTCAGCATAGCCCCAGGACTATTCCAAAGCACTATGGAGCGTCTGTTACAAGGACTGACAGGGGTGGTGCCCTATTTTGATGATGTCCTCATTAACACAACAGATGAGAAACAACTAGGGGACAGACTCAGACTAGTGTTGGAGAAATTCAGGGGTGCTGGCCTCCGCGTAAAAAGGAAGAAGTGCATGATTGCAGTGCCCTCTGTGGAGGTTTGGGGTACCAGGTGGACAGAACGGTTATACACCCCACTGAGAGCAAGATAAGGGCTATCCAAAATGCACCTACTCCACAAAACAAATCGGAGCTATAGGCTTTCTTGAGTCTCCTTAACTTTTATGCCATATTCCTGAGAGACAAGGCAACGGTCGCTGAACCCATACACTGGCTGTTGGCCAAGAATGCACCCTGGATCTGGGGAAGGGTGAAGCTGCTGCCTTCAATGCAGTGAAAAATCTTTTGTCCATGGACAGTTTCTTAATTCAATACAATGTGACGCTACCACTTGTTCTAGTCTGCAACGCATCTCCCTTAGGTGTAGGAGCTGTCTTGGGCCATAGACTGCTGAATGGCCTAGAGGCGCCCATCGCATACTACTCCCAAACCCTGTCCAGTGCAGAACGGAATTACAGCCAGCTGGACAGGGAGGCCCTCACAGCTGTTTTGGGGGTCAAGAAATTCCGTGAGTACCTCTTTGGGTGGAATTTTGAACTCGTCACCGACCATCGACCACTTTTGGGCCTCCTGGCTGGGGATTGGCCAACCCTGGCTGCCTTGTCTCCACGCATGACACGGTGGACCATTTTCCTGGTAGCTTACTCCTACCGGCTTGTCCACCGACCGGGACAGAACTTGGGGCACGCCGATGCTCTCAGTTGCTGCCTGTTACCGGACCTCCTTGAGGACCCAACCCCAGAGGCACCAGTCCTCCTTATTGATGTTTTGGACTCAGGGCCTCTCACTTCGATCGAAGTGGTGAGAGCCTCAGCTAAGGATCACGTGCTGAGAACTGTCATGAGTTGGGTCATGAGGGGTTGGCTGGCTAAGATTGAGGGCGGGAAATTCAAAGCATTTTCAAACAAAAAGAATGAACTGTCCATGCAAGGGGGTTGTTTGTTGTGGGGAGACTGTGTTATTGTACCCTTATGCTTAAGGGAAAAAGTTTTTAAAATGTTGCATGATGGGCACCCCGGGATTGTAAGGATGAAGGGGCTGGCCAGGAGCTACATCTGGTGGCCCCAGATGGACAATGACATTACCGAGTGATTGGGAAAGTGAAACCCCTGTCAGGAATCCAGACCAGATCCCCCAAAGCACCAGTCAGAGAATAGGAAAGACCCAAAGGGTCCTGGACTAGAATCCACATAGACTTCACAGGCCCCTTTCATGGCCAAATGTTCCTGGTAATCGTTGACGCCTATTCCAAATAGCTTGAGATTGCCCTGATGCAATCCACGACCACCGAAGAGGTAATCAGAGTGCTTCAGAAACTCTTCACCACCCACGGCCTACCCAATACCCTCATATCAGACAAGGGCCCCCAATTCACGGCCACCAATTCGAGGGGTATCTAGCAGAACTGGGAATCAGGCATGCCCTTTATGCACCCTTTCATCCAGCCAGTAACGGGCTGGCTGAGAGATTCGTGAGAACAGCCAAAGAGGCACTCTCACGGCTGGACGCGGGAGATTGGCAGGCCCAAGTAGATAAGTTCCTAGCAGTCCAGCATGCTCACCATGTACTGCCACTGGGCAGAAAGCTTAGGTGTATCCTAGACCTATTACACCCCAACTATTCCCTGAAGGATTCAATGGGGGCAAACAGAAGTTGAGGGAATTCCAGATAGGGACACCAGTGTTCGCCAGGAATTATGTGGGTGGACCCCTATGGGTAGCCGGGACAATTTCAGACATCAAGGGCCCAAAATCATACACAGTAGATTTGGGCGATGGGAGGATCTGGCATAGGCACATTGACCAACCCAGGAAAAGATTGGCCACGGAACCAGAACTGTACTCAGAAATGCCAAGCTACCAAAGTTTTCCCACAACAGCTAACTCAAGCCCGAGAAGGTCGGAAGACTTATCTGGAGATCTGGGGAAGCAGCACCGCCCCAGCGAGACGCCACTCCCAGCCGAGGAGATCAACGCCCCCGAAGTAATCCAGGAGGTTCCATTGGCGGAGCAGGGAGAAACAAAAGGTCCCTCTGACCGGCTCGATGCCATGCCTCAGACTGAACTACGCAGGTCAACCAGGGTCCGGACAAGCCCTGGTCACCTGTGTGATTTTGTATGTAAATGTATCGACTAAGTGCCTTCTGGGAGGGGAAGGGTGTTATGTATATAGTTTTGGCAGGAGATTTGAACTACAATGGGTCAAATGTGATTGGTCAGCTCCTGGCCCATCAAGGTATATAAAGGGAGATGTGTTCCTGTAACTTTAGCTGAAGTCTCACTCTGAATAAAAGAGCTGTTGTCACTCACTACCTTGCTCCTGACTCTTCATTCCTACGACCCAACAACGAGTCTCTACTTTCTTAAATTGGAAGGAGAGGCAATCATTACAGATGGAGAAGAGGCTGAAGAAGCCAAGCCAAAAGGGGGGGGAGGTCAAATAAAGAGCAAAATTCAGAGCTTTGAGAAGGATGAGAAAGAGGAAAAAGCTCCCAGAATTGCAGAGGGAGGGGGTCTTAAGCCCCTTACCCAGAAAAGGCTACAATGAAGAGGGTCTCCTCAGCTGGGGGCTCTGGAGTGGCCAAGGGGGACCCCTTCATCCTCAGAGTCACAGAGGGTCCCCTCCAGGGTGAGGCTGGCTGTCTTTTCCCCCAGGGCAACCCCGAATCCCCCTCGGAAGACCCAGCCCTGCATGGCTTCTCCCCACAGGAGCCTCTCCTGGAAAGACATGGAGCCCAAGCAGAGCTGAAGAATCCCCAGGGGCTGCATCCCTGTCCCCCCCAACATTCAACCCTGGGACCTATAAACCAGGTTAGTCTCTTCTCAGGAATGCCCCAGATCCCCTCCTCCTTCCTGGCCATTCTGGGCTTTCTCCCTGGGTCTGGTCTTTGCTTTCCCCTGAGTGCCCCATGCATGGAAAGAGGTGGCTGAGCAACATGGGATATGGTCTTCCCCATTTCCAGGACTCAGAAGATGGAACCTGGAGGGGGATTTTGCAGATCTGCTTCCTTTCCCCACCACAAGGCTCCCCAGTTTCCTTCTCCCAAGAGGGGCTCCCCACTCAGCCGGGCAGAGGCCTGTCTGGCATCCCTGCAAGAGCCCCCTTGCCTGGCCTGTGCATGGGAAAGGGTGGCAGGGGAACATGGGACATGGGCTTCTGCATTCCCAGGTCTCTGAAGATAGAAGTTGGATTTTGAAGATCAGCTTTCCATCTGCAACACGAGGGTCCTAAGCTCCCCTTCCCTCCCCTCCCCTCCCCACATGGGGTGAGAGGCAGCCTTCATTTCTCCATCACTTTTCACTTGGTTTTTTTTCTAACGTCGCCCCCCCTCTCTCTTTCTCTCTCTCTCTCTCTCTCTCTCTCTCTCTCCCTCCCCTCTCTCTCAGTCTGATTTATTTTTTAACTCTGCAAAGTTCGAAAAACTAGTTTTTCACTAAAGTTGATTTTGTTCTTAGAGACTGGCTGCACTATTACATCAGCCCTTTTGTGCGATGCCTTTGAGCATTAGCTTTCAAAATAAAGTAAATTTTGGTTCCAACTCAGCTGGCAGCTATTTCAGATCTGTGACATGCTCTGGCATTAACTGTCCCCCCCCCCCGAGTTTTGTCTGTCAGATGTAAATGCCTTATTCCCTAATGTGTAAATAACGTATATATGGGATATCAGGGGTTAACTTATTCTTTGTTTCTTAATGTATTCATAATTCACCACTCCTACTCTTGGCTCCACCCTTTGTATATATAAGGAGCCACCTTCGCCATTTTCCTTTCTTCTATCTGTGAATATTCAGTGAATATAGAATGCCTACTATAATTAAAGAGAAATATATTTGAATCTCTAACTCAAAGTATTATTATTGAGTCTGATCCTAAAAATATTGCAACAAACTGGTAGCAGAGGATGGTTAATTGACTCAATAAATAACTAAAAATGTCTAAGAAAGATAGGCCCAACACCAGGGCCTACAGCAAAGAAATAGAAACTGAACAAGAAATAATCAACGAATCCACAAACGCGATTTCGAGAGAATCCGAAGAATACACCACTGAAGAAGAAGAACTAATAAATGAAAATGATGGCCAGGAAGAAATCGAAATAGAAAATAACGAACTCAGGTCAGAGATACTAAAGATTTTAAAAAGCCAGAAGAATGATGAAAGCCTCATCGCGAACCTCCAAGAAATGCTGAAGAACAGCGGAGCAGTGAGAGAGAAAAACATCGCTAAAGAGAAACCCAAAAGAAAGAAAAGAACAGCCGCCGCCATCAGAACTCCTAAGACCGAGCCAGAGACCGACTCGTCTGAAGAGGAACGGAGCAAGCGAGCTGCAATGGAGAGAACCTTCCACGACGACGTCAAAGAAGAAATGAACAACGCGCATGTGCGAAACTACGTAGACGGTCCGGAAAGACTTGAACTGGCCAGAGAACCGCGCAGACTCGTTGCGAGCATTCCCATGCCGTTTTGCAATTTTCTACACTTGCGAGACCACGGACTGCCTCAGGTTGTAAGTAATGGACAAAATAATGTGGGTAACTTACCCAGTGACTTCCCAAAACTTAGAGTTGATGGCATTAATTTACAAGAATGGTATCAACAGCTCCAGGTTGTCTTTATGAAAGAAAATTTACTATTCTTTATCACTAGTCCCCCAAGAAGACCTTGGACTTTAAAAATAGATTGTTTACACCATAAGGCATTTTTCTTAATAATATCTAGCGTGTCTCCTGCAATGTATCATAGCATCAAACCAAACCTAACTGTTTCAGAAATAATTCAATGCATGTTTAATTTGTTTCACAGCGATAGTGTAGCTACCACCACAAGAATGTCTAAGGACTTCTTTTCTTCCAGAGTAAAACCAGGGGTTTCCATAAGTGAGCATTTAATATCTTTAAACAAAATAAGAGCTGAGCTGCATTTGAGGGGGGAAGTGATTTCAGATCAAACAATGAAAAGTGTTATTATCAACTCACTTGATTCATCATGGGATAGTTTTATGTCACACTTAGACACCATCAATCTAGGATATTTGTCAATAGAAAGTCTATCTAACAAATTGATAGCAGAAGACAATTCAAGAAAAAATCGTTATAGCAATCACACAGAACACAAACCTTTTAGGGAGGTAGCTTTCCAAGAAAAATATAATGAAACCTTTAAATGCCACAATTGTGGGTCCAGAGAACACAATAGAAGAGATTGCCCCAAAATCTCAAAAGAAAGACATAGGTCAGAATATAGGAATAAATACAATTATAGACAGTCTTCCACAGACAGACATAAATATAGAAGCCCACCAAATTACAGAGAAAATAGAGGGGGCAGAGAAAATTCAAAAGAGAGAAAATCTGGTTCACTGAATGGACTAAATAAACAAGATAGCACCAAAACGCAACCAAATGAGAACAATAATTGGCTTATTGATTCTGGAGCAACTAATCACACCACTAATAACAAAAATATATTGTCTTCATTTACAGAAGATAAGTTTGTAATAAAAGTAGCTAACCAAGAAAAAGTTCAAGTACTAGGCAGAGGGAATGTGACCTTGCCTGGTCTAGGAAAAATAGAGGGGGTATTGTTAATACCAGAAATACCTCATAACATACTAAGTGTCATAAAATTAAGCAGAGATTCTGACATCAATATAGTTTTCTCAAAGGGAAAAGCAACTTTAGAGAAGAATAAAACTAATGTAGGCACTGTGATGATTAAAGGAGGCCTACCCTATCTGATAACAAAAGAAAGATGGTTACATAACATTGATTCAAATATGGAAGATTGCATTGAGGCAGATGATGAAAATATTAGTAACAGTGACAATGATGAATGTAAAATATCTCATGGTCACACAGATACACACAATGAGAAGAAACCAAAAATAGGTAAACCAATACATGACGAGTGTGCTCATATCTTACATAGGAAGTTAGGACATGCAAGTTTTCCTGTAGTACAAAAAATGATTGAACACGCAGAAGGTGTCAAAATAAAAAATTGTGAAAATTATTTGGAATGCTCAGTATGTAAATCTACTAAATTAAAAACTAATCCCAGGCCAAAAAAATCCACCAGATCAACTAACAAAATTTTTGACTTAGTACACATGGACTTAGTTGGTCCATTAACTCCATCAATCACTTATAGAAAACGTTACTTCCTAACAATAGTAGACGATTATAGTCGCTATGGTTTTGTTTACACATTAAAACACAAGGATGAAACCTTTCAAAAATTTAAGGAATTTTATAAACGCATAGAAACACAACATAATATCAGAATAAAACAAATTATGACAGATAGGGGATGTGAATTCATGTCTAAGAAATTCTCCCAATGGTTAAAGGATAGAGGAATGTTACATTACACATCTAGTCCATTTTCTGCGTTCCAAAACGGGATTGTAGAGAGAAAGAATTCCACATTACAAACCATGATTAGATGCACATTAGAGGATGCTGGTTTAGGCAAACAATTTTGGTCAGAAGCCCTACATTATTCAAATTACACTCAAAATAGAACCTGGTCCAGTATTGTGAATAAGACACCATATGAGGTGATGTATAATAGGAAACCAAAATTAGCACACATGCACATATTTGGGGTCACTGCAGACGTACACATACCCAAACAATTGAGGAGAAAGGGAGAAAACGTATCCAGAAGATTAAGATTTATGGGATATGAAACTGGCACCAAAGGGTACAGATTCATTGATAATAATAATAAATTTATAGTTTCCAGAACAGCTGTGTTCCATGAACAGGCCAACTGGTCTAAATTACATCTTAATGAAATATTTCCGAATAAATGCAAGGATACCAAATCTCGTGAGGAAGGGACGATAGAAAATCAAAATATTAACAGAAGCAAAAACAAAACCAAAACATGGACAAATAGTAAACACAAAATAAAGACAGACACATTAACAAAAAAGGAAGCAAGATATTTGCATGACTACCATAGCAAACCAGAAAGAACTATTAGGAACAACAGAAATCAAATACCAAATAAATACAAAGATTACATAATGCATATGGATGGTGAACAAATAACACCTAATACATATGAGGAAGTATTAAAACTACCTCGTGAAGAAAAAGAAAAATGGGAACTAGCTATGAAAAAAGAGATGGAGAGCTTACAAGGATTAAATGTATTCACACCTGCGATTGCACCCAAAGATAAAACAATTATTGGTACCAGGTGGATTTATAAAATTAAGAATCTAGAAGGAGGCAATACCTTATACAAAGCTAGATTGGTTGCACAAGGTTATGCACAAAAATATCCGGAGGACTATACTGACACATACTCCCCCACAGTAAGAACAGAGAGTGTTAAAACAGCTCTAGTAGTAGCATCCACACTCAATCTTGATGTATTCCAATATGACATACAGACTGCGTACCTACACGCAAAACTAGATAAGGAGATATACGTAAGAGCACCTCACAGTCAATACACTAATAAAAATGAAATTTGGCTATTGAACAAGAGCTTATACGGATTAAAGCAATCTGGCAAAAGATGGTACGATTGCTTGGTAAAAGTACTTAAAACCATGGATTTCAACGCTACCACTGCTGATAACTGTTTCTTTGTCAAAAAGAGTGATGATCACGTTGAGTTTGTATTGATTTACGTAGATGATATTTTATATATAGGAAAACACACAGAGAGAAGAGAAATCTTTGTAAACAAGTTAAATGAACATTTCTCGTTGAAATCTCTAGGTAAAATAAACAAATACCTTGGTGTACAAATTAACAAAACTAGAAAGGGTTTCAAACTTACTCAGAAAGATAAGATTATTGAACTTCTAAACAAATGTAATTTAAACAATGCCAAACCCTGTGACACTCCTATGCAAACTGATTTCCTTAGAAATACTGATGAATCTTCCCCTGAATTCAAGGATAATACATTCTATAGATCAGTAATAGGTTCACTTCTTTATATATCTAATTGGACCAGACCAGATATTGCATTACCACTCAATTTATTATCAAGGCACGTTAGTAAACCAACAATGTATCACTGGGAAGCTGTCAAAAGAATTTTAAGATATCTGAAAAGTACATTGGACTTTTGTCTAGTATTAGAACCTAGTGATAACAAAGAACCAAGACTTACATGTTACGCAGATGCGGATTGGGCTGGAGATACATCATGCAGAAAAAGTACCTCTGGTTATATTTTTCTGTTAAATGACTGTCCAGTTTACTGGTACACTGGTAAACAAGAATTGGTAGCCACTTCAACCACAGAAGCGGAGTATGTTTGTTTATCCAAAGCTGCAAATAACCTTGTATGGTTTAATGATTTAATTTCAGATGTTTGGAAAAAACCTGCTTTGCCTTTTGTTATGCATGAAGACAATAAAGCGGCCATTGAAATATCTAGATCCGATGCCATTGGACAAAGATCCAGGCATATAGATATAAAATTTAAGCATGTGAGACAATTGTCCCAAGATGGATTTATCAAAGCAGTACATTGCGATACCTCTGAACAATTGGCTGACATATTGACGAAGCCTTTACCTTCTAAACAGCACAAATACTTAACTTCCAGATTGTATGTATTATATTGTCCTGAATCTGAATGTAATTGGTGTTGTATAGCGAACCGGCATTTAGAGGGGGATTTGTCAGATGTAAATGCCTTATTCCCTAATGTGTAAATAATGTATATATGGGATATCAGGGGTTAACTTATTCTTTGTTTCTTAATGTATTCATAATTCACCACTCCTACTCTTGGCTCCACCCTTTGTATATATAAGGAGCCACCTTCGCCATTTTCCTTGCTTCTATCTGTGAATATTCAGTGAATATAGAATGCCTACTATAATTAAAGAGAAATATATTTGAATCTCTAACTCAAAGTATTATTATTGAGTCTGATCCTAAAAATATTGCAACATTGTCTTTCATCACTATGCAAACAAATATCAGATTTATTTGTTATTTCAGCCTCAGGCGCCATGTATTCCCTGCATGGAGCTCCCAAATCTCTCAATTCTAGATTTAATTTAATTTAATTTATTTAATTTAATAGATGGATTTAATTCCATCTCTGCCCCTGTTATTATGAAACACATGAGGATTATTTCCCTTTCATTTCCCTCCAGAGAATTTCCCAACAATCTCCAAGTCCAAGAACTACTTGAATTATCCAGGGATTCCTCCTGAGGGAGAATTATGGTAAAAGTTTCAGCTCTGCTGTTGGTTGAATCCTCCAGAGGAGACTCCAGGCAGAGAAATATGGAGTTTTGGGACAGGCAGGGTCCATCTCTCTCCTTTCCAGATGAAGCTGAGTGTTTCTCTGTGTTGAGAAAAAGCAACTGGATGTTCCACCTTGTGAGAGTCCTTTCATTCTTCGAATTCTTCTTTAGAAACAGGAAAGAGATTCATTGATTCATGCCATGAATTATGGACCTCCTGCTTCTGCTTCTGATGCTGCTTTTGTCCCATCCAGTCTCTGGGAAGCTGAGAATGAAATGCCCGTTGAGTTTGGAGAACCAGGATGGAAAACCATGGAGCTACTACAGACCAGGAGACCATCTAATCAGTATAATCATCACTGGAAAGGAAATATTGCATACAAAGTTCCTTTTCAACGTGGCTCCTTCTCTTCAGTTTGTTTTCCATGATTTGTAAGTCATTCAGGGTGATGGGGTTGCACTCCCTCCATTCTAACACTCTCCTTCTTTTCTGTTTTTTATTTTTCATTTATTCCTATATTGGGGAAAATGTCTAATTTCCTGAATGATTTTGATTTCCATGGCTTTTCTCTTTGGTCTGATTTTGTGAAAGAGACTCAAAAAGGGCCTGAAAAAAAGGTGAAAGGGCTGCAGATTATTTTCCTCCCTCAGTTCAATCCTTAATTTATCACTTGAATAATGAATTTTATTTAAAGTAGTTGTGGAATCAGTTGTAGCTGCCGTATCTCAGCTCATTTCCATATTTGTGTAACTGATCATTGCTTTTGAATCAAAGTTGGTTTAAGGCTCAATAGGCTTCTGGAGGATTATATATATTATATATAACAAAAGTTTTTGTTTGTTGCTGTTGATTATAATAACACCTTTTCTACAATAGGAATTCTTATGGTTTTTTATATGGCTTTCTATTCATGTTCAACATTCAAATGTTGAACAAGGATTCCCATCTCCTGCACAATCTCACACTTGGCTACAACATCCATGACAACTATTGGAGCACTTTCCTCACTTCAGATGCCTTACTGGACATGTTCTCCACTGGAGAAGCCAATGTCCCCAACTACGGCTGTGGAAGGAAGGAGAACCACCCACATAGTGGCTTGCCAATAGAGATTGCTCGGGCCTTTCATCGCCCTGTTCCAGATTAAAGCTCACACATCTTTTCAATTTTGAATCATATTTACAATTATAATTACACCTCCTCTTTCCTTGGGTAATCTCAGTCTCATCATTTGATTCTGGCTGAGGTCCATCATCACTATCAGAAACAGTGACCTGGTTGCTGACATTAGAATCCTCAGCTCTCACAATAGGAGAGTAGTAGGGCAGACCATTAATCTTTAAAACTTCCCCAACTACACTTTTATCATTGGTGACTATAGCAGTACCTTATGTAAACAATACTTCTATCTTTGTGTTTTCACTTATTTTTATGGCGCTAAGCTAGTTGTAATCAATCTCAGGTACATACAGAACACCACTAACCTCCCCAAGCCCGGGGGTGAAAACCTTCCCAATACCAGTGACTCTGGCCCTTATGCCATTGGCAACCTTGACCATAAACTTATGGTCTTTTAATTCAATAAATATTTTTTGGAAACTTACAATATGTTTACTTGCCCCGCTGTCCAACAGCCACAGTTGTTCAAGTTGTTTCTTTGAAAGTTTTGACTCAGCAGTCTCAACCACATCAGCAAAATTATTGGTGAAGTTAAATTTGTCCGTTTTGTCACTTTTCCTTGGCCATCTGTCCCTTCCTTGGCTGGAAGGGTTGTTTTGTGGCTTTCTATGTGGGGTAGGTGATCTCGTTCTGTACCTGTCACCTGAAGGTGCCCTTTGACATGCCCTGGCATTGGCATTACATGGGCAGTCTCTTTTGTAATGGTCCCTGGATCCACAGTTAAAACACTCCCCAACAGAGTTGACCCTGTCAGGGCTATTAGATCTCCTTGATGGCCTCTCCTTCCTGTGGAAGGCTGCCCTGTCCTTCCTCAGATTGTCTTCTGCAATAAGTTTACCAGACAGGACTTCCAGGGACATACCCTCATAGCTGGTATTATCCAATTGGAAAATAAAATTATTCCAGCTAGAGTCTAAATAATTAATTATAAT
This sequence comes from Pantherophis guttatus, assembly GCF_059756535.1. NCBI lineage: Eukaryota > Metazoa > Chordata > Lepidosauria > Squamata > Colubridae > Pantherophis > Pantherophis guttatus. The sequence goes on along the minus strand of NC_142068.1, from coordinate 105,607,459 downwards.
ACTGATTAAGCTCTGTTCAGACACAGGCTCCCCCCTTAAAATTAGCTCCTCCCTCATTTTGTTGAGCTCACAAAGATGCTCATTCATATCCACCCCTGCCCTCAATTTAGCAGAACGGAATTCTCTGGAAATCCTGCTGGTTGTATTTGAATTTTTACAATAGAATAAATTAAACATTTTTTCCCAAACTTCACATATACTTAAATTATGTGGAATACTTTGATATAATGCTGGGTCAATTGACAGTAACAATATGCAAAAAGCTTTGTGGTGCAATAAATCAATTTCCAGAGTCCAGGGTTTAGGGGGAGGTTCTAACAATAATGACAGCACATTCTCTTTCATTAGAATCACCTGAACCCCTTTTACCCATTCCTTCAGACTTTTCCCATTAAAGTTTTAAACCCAGACGGCAAAATGCTTGCATTTGCAGGCATTGAAACAGATAGCTGCTGCTGTCCATGGTGCTGTAGGTTTTGAAAAGGGCAACACGGCATCAGTATTGAAGCAGCAGGCTTGAATCCTATTGGCTGGCTGTTTGACAGTTGCCCCTCCCTAGTGGGAGGAGTTGAAACACCGAACTGTGGAAGCGCGCAGCTCATTCTCGTTGGGACACCAAGGAGTGAGGAGCTCCTCTGATGCTTCTCCATAGAAGGTCTCAGGCCTGCCTCTGGGATCTCAGCCTCGGCTGGAGTAGTCCTGGAAATGGCTCTGAAGGCTGGAGACACCACAGGAGAGTCCGCCATGTTGGAAACAGGTAAGGAGCGGCCAGCGGCCATTGAAAGGGTGTCGGGATGGGCCGCTGTCGCACGGTAGGTGGGCAGAAGCTGGAAAGTGGCCCCGAAGGCTGCTGTTAGTGTCTCGATCACATTTGCGATCTCAAGCTCGGTAGGCGAGGTTCTTGACTTTGTTGCTTGGGTCGCCGTGACCGGGAAAGTTGCCTGGACGCGGGCCCATTTGGCCGGTGTAAGTGGCATGTTTGGCACAGTTGGGACCAGCGATGCCGCTGCTGCCAGGGGAGCTAGCCCTTCAATTGGCTGGTCGCTTTGGGTCACCACAGCGATAGGCGCTGGCAAGTGGGTGACCTCGATGCTTACGCCTGCACGTCATTGCGGGCTGTCGGTAGCTGTCAGGGTGAGAGTTGGTGCCATGTTAAATTGGCCATCCTGAATTAGGAGCTGGCCGGGCGCCATGCTATTTGGCGGGAAACTTGAAGATGGCAGTCTGTAGTTTCCCGCCCTCGCCTCACTAGTGGTAAAAGGGATTGCGGGACAGGACTGGGTGGCTCTTACCGATCCAGCGCTGTCCTGGATCTCAGTCCCATCCCTCACCGCTGTCGCCGTGATCGTGATCCGCAGTAGGGCAGTGGGGTCGGCAACCGGGTCTTCGCTTGCTGCCAGCAAATAAAATGCTTGAAGTATTGCTGACCTCATTTCGTCCCTCTCTGCCAGGGTCATGGTCGAGGCTAGAAGGGGCGTCCCTCTGGTCTCAGCTTCTGCAGGCAGAGAGTGTTTGCTCATGGCGGCGAGTAGGTCGTGAACTGGGATACTCGCTTTGGGGTCTGTCATCCCTCTGTACGATTGATGCCTAGGGTGCTTCAGCCAAAGTTGTCCTGGCCTCGGGTTCCATTGGTCAACGTTGGGATGCCATGCGCCTGGTGAAGGCTCGGGTTACGATTCTTGCCTTCCGCGTAGACCTGATTGTTGGCATGTATGTTTAGTATATTGTAATGTGGACAAGGTTTGAACCATCCTCTGCTACCAATTATTATAGAGGGTTTTTATTTAAATAAAACAAAGTCTATTAAAAGAATATCAGTAATCAGTTTCCTTTTGCAGTATCCGGTCAGCTCTTTCTGCAATTGCTCTGTGCGATTGGAGTCAGGGTCTTCCTTCCTCAGAAGCTGGAACCTCCCCAGCAATGCTCCAGATGACCATGTGTCTCAGTCAAACTGGCTGCTTCCGTCTCCTACAAAAGGCTGACAGAAAAGGGAGTCTGGCTTCAGACCATACAGTTAGACTTATCTGCCCCCGGCCATTCAGTGGGGCTAGAGCAACAACAGCACAATAGATACATGTTGTGGCATGACGTTTATAAATTTGGAGAAGACCCTGAGACCATCTAGCCCAACCCCTCCTCTCAGCAGGAATCCCAGTTAAAGCTTCTCTGATTGATGGCTGCTCAGTCTTTGCATTCAGACTATCCATGAAGAGCTCAAACTTTTATCATATATTTTTTCTCTCCTTCAGCTAAAATCTCCTCTCTTGTAACTGAATTCATTTTTCTGTGTCTGACACTCTGGAATAATATTGAGCAGATCTTGTGTTCGTATGTAACATGTGTCAGTGATTGGAAGATGGCTGCATCCTCCCTTCCACAACCAAGAGATTGTATCAATTGGAAAAGGGGCTCCCAGACTACTCCTGATCTTCAGCTCTTCTCCTTGTTCTCTTTCCTCAAGGCTAAGAGCAGCTCCTTTTATCTCTTCCTTGGCTTTCTCCTTCCCTGAAGTTCACACATAGATTTTGTGCAAATTCTCCTCCAAGAGTGGTGCCTGCAAGGGGACCTGGTCCTTGAGTTGGGGTCTCCCCTAACCACAACATTCACTTCCTGAGTTGCATTTGCCTTCTTTCCATGAACATCTCCCTGCTGACTCAGATTCTGTTTCCAGTTAACTACGATTTTGAGATCATTTTCACAAACATAAATATCAAGTTTGGTATCCCTCATCTTTCTTCCAGTCCACCATTCATGTTCTTACAGGAGACTCTATTGTTAGTCAAGTCCTAGTTGCTAAAAATCAGTTATTTTTCTACTGCTTTTTAGTTACGCACCATTCTCTGTGTGCTAATGATAAATATTGTTTCTGGAAACTTGATATTCCTCTCATTAAATTTTATTTTATTCAAAAAGGTAAAATACAAACTTCCAAAATTAAACTATAACAAAGACAAAACAAAATTAGATGAAATATTTTTTAAAAAATTGTGCACTAAAACCAGATAAAACCACATACGCATATATTGTTCCCCAGTTGAAAACTGACAGATGTACATTTCCCCGCCTAACAAAATAGGCCCACAATTATAAACTTCTACTGATATATTTGCAACCACTTGATTTGTCATCTGTCTGCTGTATATAAAAAATGTAGTTAACAGGCAATCAAAAAAAAAAAAATTTCAAAATTTCAAAACTGTCTGTTATCTGCAATTACATTTAATTCTCAGACAATTTGCAGGGGCTTATTATCTACCACAGACCATCACAATCATTATCTCTGATCCATCCTGAATCTGTTCATGATTCAATATCTTTGTTTGATGCTTAATAATATTTCATTTCCTTAAAACTTTAATTAGGATCTTTCCCAGCAACTGCTTTCCATTCCCCAGAGTCACAGGACCTCCTATAAAGTGAAACTCAATGACTCTTAACACTTGTTTTCCAGTTAAATATGACAAGTCCATTCCCCAATCTCCCTCAGCCTTCTTGAAAGAATCCATTTCTTCAGTCATCCGTTCTGCCCACTTTGAGTCTTCACAGTCCATGGCCTCTCCAGCCATCTCCAAGCAGCCTGCCTTCAAACCAGACTCTTTCTTCAGGGATGCCAGAAGCAAATTAACTTCCAGTCCATCCATCCAATCCATCTGATTCAACAATTGTTGCTTGCTTCCGATTATCGGCTTTAAGTTGATTTAAAACCATTGTTATTTTATCAAACTTTTAAAATGAAGTTTCAAATAAGGTTTTTAAGTAGAAAAACTTTATATTCTTTAAATTAAATCACATCAAATTAGCTTATTCTAAGATCTACATCTTAGATCAAATCTTGCATGAAGGGGATTTATCAACCTGACTGTATTAATGATAACATAGAAAAATTGATGTCCAATAGCAAAAAGTTATCCCTAACCTTACAACTGCCAAAACATCTTAGGGAGAGATTTACGCGAGTGAGATTCAAACAGCTGGACGCAATGGTCAGATATGGGAGATTCCACTCTATACCTTATAATGGAGGTCTCTGCATTTGCAGAGTGGCAGAGGCAGAAGACCTGGCTCACATCCTGTTTGATTGCTGCCTGCATAAGAGGGTGAGAGGCAGGTACCTTGGTCCATATACCAAACGAAGGACCCATTGGGAATCCCATATCAAAACCACTCACCTTATCTGCAGCCATAATTTGAAATCAACGTTTAATACAGCTCAGTACTTGAGCAAAATGGCTCGGTTGAGATCGGCATTTGTGGGACAGATTGGGGTACAATGAAGGGGTGATATTGAAATATAATTTTATCATATTTTATTTATCCATATACAGCATTATTGTATTCTATTCCAATCTCATTTTAAATTGTTTTTATTGGATTTTAGTAATAATTTGTGTTTGGAACTCTGCACTTTGATTTGGCCCATGGACTAATCAATCAAGTAAACAAACATAACCTTCAGGTGTCGTAGGAAAAATTTAAAAAGATTAAAAATTATTTGAGTATCATTTTGAAGACAGTTTTTATCCGCTTAGTTATCATACCATCCGCCCCTCAGTTTTCTAATCACATCACACAATTGTTTGTGAGTCCGTTACTGAAATCCAGTGATATCACCAGAGTTCCCATAATCTATTTAGGAAGTGGAATGATGGGTGAGAATGACTTTTGGGATGAGGGGAAGAGAGGCTGCCTAGGGAAGGATCAGAGAAGAGGGGAGAATCCAGGGGTGAAATTCACTTACCTTCCCTAATTCGCAAATGTGTGTGCACTACCACAGAGCCCTCATTAGAGCCTCCCCCAGACTCCAGGACTGGCCCATGTCCCTCCCCAACCTCCTCACTGTCCGAATCTGCTGCCAGCTCCACTGGCCACTGGTGGGCCACAACAGCTATACGGATTCTTGCTTCGGCTTCTGTCAATCCTGTCTCCAGGCGCAGAAAAGCATTTGAGACACAACGTGGCATCTGGAGAATTGATCTGGTGAATTTGGATTGAACTACTTCTAATGATGTAAAACATGAAGCTGACGGTCCGAGCAACGTCCCATAAAGGAGCTGCGCTAGCGACTTGGGCACAAAAAGCTTAATAGCAGCAGGGACATAGTAGCCTCCCTTTGTGCGGAAAGAGTTAATAATGGTGCTGGCTGATCTTTGGCCCAGGGCAGCTGCATGTTTCTTGAACCCTTGGCCTGAATGGCCACCCCCAGGGATTTGAAGGTGCTTCTCTGCTCTATTTTGTGGCCATTTAGATACCATGAATCAAGTTTTGGCCTTTTTGATCTTTGTTTTCTCATCATTTATGCCCAGTTGATTGTAATTACAGTACTGGAGAAGGGCTCGCAAGGCTCTTTTCAGGCCTTCTGGTGTCCTGGAGAGGATCACAGGGGCATCTGCATAGAGCAGGAGGGCGATGCTTTGGTCGCCTATTTTTTGGGGGTGGGGGTGATTTGGTTTGTTTAGACATTTTACCATGCCGGTTATGTAAAAGTTGAAAAGCAGGGGGGCCAAAATGCCCCCGTTTAACCCCCTTTTGAGTTCTAACAGACTTCGAGAGGGACCTCTGCATATCACACCTCACCTCGAGGGATGTTGTAGTATGTAGGGCAGGTAACAGATGAAGAAGCCTGTGGTCAATTGAGGCAGCTTCCAGCTTCTCCCATAGCTTAGTTCTGGGAACTGTATCAAAGGCTGCCTTGAGATCTATGAAGCAGGCGTGGAATGATGCAGGTCTATTTGATATGTATTTTTCAATTAGTTGATGAAGAACTAAGCACTGATCGGTAGTGCCTCTCCCCTCTCTAAACCCGGCTCCCTCTTCAGCGATCCAATTCTCAAGAGCCAGCCACTCTCCATCTGGAGGTATTTTCCATCAGGGTGACCAGGGAGAAGATTAGCTTGACAACTTTCTTCTTGATCAACCCATGCTTTCTGGGAATCAACCTCTTGTTTTCAAAGAGTTTGTGAATCATCTTTTTTTTTCTCTCTTCATTTTATTTGTCATCTGCTCTAGAATGTTTCCTATAATTGATCAATTGTATCAATGATATTTTCTCTCTATTTTGTCAGTATATGATGGACAATTTTTTCTCAAACTTTCTCATTCATTTATGAATATAATGGCCGTATTTCTATCCTATTTAAGCATATTTGGAGATGAGACAATTGTGGAAGAAAGATTCAAAGTGGGATAAGAAACAAAGTTCTCTGTTTTTCAAATTCCTGGATATTCCCATTCTAGTTTCATCCCTTTCTGGAGAAGAATGAATTTTGGAATATTTCCAGCATTAGATTGTACTTGGACCGAAATGGAGAGTTAACAGCAGGTCTGGCCATCAAAATCATCTTGGTTCTCCCCAATGAGGATACCAAGAAAGAGTTTCTGGCATATTCTCTAAAACAGATATTTTCTATCATCCAAGATGCTCTTTCACGGCTAAAGTTGCTCAATAAGGTGGGAGAAATTTTGGTGTCTTTTCTCTGTTTTCCAAAGCCTGAGGTCCCATTTCAAGTGGGCAAAGCAGGGGTGAAATGCTACCAGTTCACTCTTGTTGAATAATGGGTGCAGACAGAGGACACTGCTCGGCATTTAAGCAGTTTATTTAGCTCCCGTACAGCAATGGCAATCCCAGCCGCGGCAGCCCCTTTTAAACGGAGCTGTCCGTGGCTTCAGCCACTGATGTGCCCTCAAGTTTCCCGCTCCCGTATCTCGCTGCTGATTGGTTCCTGTGCTTGTACATTCAATACTTAACAACTCTGGTTTAGGCAAACCGGTAGTGATAAAAACTATCAGTTCGGGCAAACTGGTAGTAAAAAATACTTTTAAAAGGTAAAAAAAGGTTCCAATGATCGCGCAGCACAGCTGTGATCATCGGAACCTTTTTTTAAAAAAACTTTTTAAAGCATTTTTTTACTACCTATTCGCCCGAACTGGTAGTAAAGAAAATGCTTTAAAAAAGTAAAAAAAAAAAGTTGGCCAAGCCCACCCAGTCACATGACCCACCAAGCCACGCCCACCAAACCACGCCCACAGAACCGGTAACAATGAATTTTACATTTCACCACTGGGGCAAAGCCTAGAGTCTCCAGGGTGGTTGGCCTCCCATGCCAGGTGGTGTCATCTCATGGAAGCTCTTCAAGAGACGGGACCTAAGTGGAGTGGCTTTGCCATGTTTTATGGAAACCTTTCAAGATCTTACTGGTCAGAGATTTCTTTCTTCATCACAGTTTTACTCTACATTAAAAAATCTAATGGAATAAAAGCTTCCTAAAATTTTTACAGTAAACTTTGTTCTCAGTTTTAATAAGAATATATCATCATACTTTAAAAAAATCAATTCCATCTCTCTAGACTTTATTAAATAGAAAATTACTTTATTATCATGTTAAATTCTGAAAGCAAAAGGGAGGAACTAAAGGAAGAATGCTAATTGTACCTCCTGCATTTGTTTGGAAGTAATCAGAGGTTTCATATTTACCTCAGTGAAGATCAGAGGCTATTTGTCTCCATCCATTTCTACCTCCATTTTCCATGGACGGAGAGTCCTAACATCTTTTCTTTGGCATTCCTGTTCTTCTGCTCAGTCTCTGCCTCAGTCCAAATGCGTGGAAAGTTGTCATCCTGGATTTGTCAAGAGGGCTCGAGAAGGAGAGCCAGTTTGCTGCTATAATTGCGTTCCTTGTCCAGAGGGGACCTTCTCTACTCAGGAAGGTGGGTCACGCTGAGGAAAATGGGAGGCTTTGTGGAACTGGATCCATCCAGAACCTTTTCATGAAAGTGCAAGTTAAAAGACAGATCGAAGCTCACCTGGATTTTTTATTTATAACCTGCACAATTTCTTATCTAAACGGAAGTAAATCAAAAAGACTTGGAAGGAGGGGCTGGGAAAGAGATGGGAGGAGGAGGTGGCAGACTGGACAAGCTTTACTAACAGCAGAGGAAACATCTCTTCTGCTTTTTAATTTGGATGTGTGCTGCTAAGTTCACCTTTCTAGGAACATCTGAGTCAGGGGTGAAATGAAATTTTTTTCCGTACCGGTTCTGTGGGCGTGGCTTGGTGGGTGTGGCAGGAGAAGGATATTGCAAAATCTCCATTCCCAACCCACTCAGGGACCAGCCATAGGTGATATTTGCTGGTCCTTCGAACTACTCAAAACTTCCGCTACCGGTTCTCCAGAACCTGCTGGATTTCACCCCTGATCTTAGTTCTTTGAAACTTGATGAATTGTTTTAGGTCCACCTTCTGAAGGATGTTGCAATCCACTGTATATTGGATTCTCCCCTTGAGGATCACTGAGAAGGTGTCAATGGGCCATAATGTGGTGCTGTAGATAGTTATGGGGGGAACTCATTACACAAATATTTTGCCAGTCATGTAGATCAATCAATCAATCAATCAATCAATCAATCAATCAATCAATCAGAATAGAACAGAGCTGGAAGGGACCTTGGAGGTCTTCTAGTCCTACCCCCTGCTCAAGCAGGAGAACCTAGACCATTTAAGACAAGTGACTGTCCAGTCTCTTCTTAAAAACCTTCAGTGTTGAAGAACCAAAAACTCTGGAGGCCAGCTCTTTCCACTGGTTAATTATTCTCAATGATAGGTAGTTTCTCCTTAATTCCATTTTGCTTCCAGATGTTACAAGATACTGTAGGTATCCTCCAAGTCCAGGATATTAAGTGCCATGTGGCAGGACTCAGGATGTTTGCCTAAAACGATTATATGATTCATTATTTACCTATAATAATGTAGGTTCCTAAGAAGATTCTACACATTACACTGGAAATAATTAACACCGTAGAATTTCGCTCAATTTAATATATCTGGCTACATTTTTTAAAAAAATCCTTCTTATACTCTTTTTAATGAAATCTTTAATAAATACTTCTTGGAAAATGCCGCTGGTATCAGCTGTTGTCCAAAAAAGGCATTTCTTGTAAGATAATTTTTTTTTCTTCATTTTATTAGATTTCTATACCGCCCTACTCCCGAAGGACTCAGGGCAGTGCACAGCCAAACAATAAAAACACATACAATACAAAATTTAAAAAATAGAATAAAATCAAATTAAATAATTTTGGCCCCGACAAATTTAAAACCCCAAACTTTTAAAACCAATTTAAAATTGAATATATAAAATACTAAAAGATATTTAAAATTTTAAAAATCTTTTATAAAAGAGGGAGAAAATTAGGCCAGGCCGGCCTGGTGAAATAGTAAGGTCTTTAAGGCGCGGCGGAAGGTGCGCAGATCCGGGATCCTCCGTATCTCTGGGGGGAGCTCGTTCCAGATAGTAGGTGCCCCCACAGAGAAGGCTCTCCCCCTGGGGGCCGCCAGTCGGCATTGTTTGGCTGACGGCACCCGGAGGAGCCCCTCTCTATGGGAGCGTACCGGCCGGTGGGAGGCTATTGGTGGTAGTAGGCGGTCCCGCAAGTACCCGGGTCCTAAGCCATGGAGCGCTTTAAAGGTGGTAACCAGAATCTTGAAGCGCACCCGGAAGACCACCGGGAGCCAGTGCAGCTCGCGCAGGAGGGGTGTTACATGGGAATGCCATGTCGCTCCCATTACCACCCGCGCGGCCGCACTCTGCGCCAGTTGGAGCCTCCGGGTGCTCCTCAAGGGGAGCCCCATGTAGAGAGCGTTGCAATAGTCCAGGCGGGAAGTGACAAGGGCATGAGTGACTGTGCGTAACGAGTCCTGATCCAGAAAGGGACGCAACTGGCGAATCAGGCGAACCTGATGAAAAATCCTCCCGGTCATGGCCATCAAGTGCTCTTCTAAAGACAGCCGTGAATCCAGGAGGACGCCCAAGTTACGAGCCCTCTCCGTGGGGGCCAATGATTCGTCCCCAATAGTCAGTGATGGCGTCAACTGACTATATCGGGACGTCGGAAACCACAGCCACTCAGTCTTGGATGGGTTGAGCCTGAGCCTGTTCCTCCCCATCCAGATCCGTACGGCCCCCAGGCACCGGGACATCACTTCAAGGGCATCGTTGGGGTGATCCGGGGTGGAGATGTACAGCTGGGTGTCGTCAGCATATTGATGGTACTCCACCCCGAAACTACAGATGATCTCGCCCAGCGGCTTCACATAAATGTTGAACAGGAGAAACGAGAGGACTGACCCTTGCGGCACCCCACATATGAGGGGCCTCAGGGTCGACCTCTGTCCCCCTGTCAACACAGACTGCGACCGGTCAGAGAGAAAGGAGGAGAACCACCGCAACACAGTGCCTCCCACCCCCAACTCTTCCAACCAGTGCAGCATGATACCATGGTCGATGGTATCAAAAGCCGCTGAGAGATCTAACAGGACCAGGACAGAGGAGCACCCCCTGTCCCGAGCCCTCCAGAGATCATCAACCAACGCGACCAATGCCGTTTCCGTGCTGTACCCGGGCCTGAAGCCCAACTGGAACGGATCCAGATACGTCGTTTCATCCAGGTGCTGGGGGAGCTGTTGCGCAACCGCACTCTCAACAACCTTCGCAACAAAGCGAAGGTTGGAGACTGGACGATAATTTACCAATATTGCCGGGTCCAGGGAAGCTTCTTGAGGAGAGGCCACACCACCGCCTCTTTCAAGGCGGCGGGAAAGTCACCCTCACTCAGCGAAGCATTTATAATCCCCTGGAGCCAGCCTCGTGTCACTTCCCGGGAAGCCAGTACTAACCAGGAAGGACACTGGTCCAATAAACAAGTGGTCGTGTTCAATCTACCCAGAATCCTGTCCACGTCCTCAGGGGTCACAGGATCAAACTCATCCCAGATAACTTTCTCAAGACCTGCCCCTGTCTCTCCCCCTGAGACTACCCAGTCGGAGTCCAAATCTTCCTGAATCTGAGTGATTTTGTCATACAGATACTGAACAAAATCCTCAGCTCTACCCTCCAAGGGGTCCTCCCACGCTTCCTGGTGGAGCAGGGAGCGGGTCACCCTAAAGAGGGCGGCCGGGCGATTTTATTTTATTTTTTATTTTATATTGGATTTCTATACCGCCCTTCTCCCTAAGGACTCAGGGCGGTGTACAGCCAGATTAAAAAAAAACATGCAGAACAAATATTAAAAACAATTAAAAGATATATTATTTGATGACGCAATAAGAGCAGCAAAATAACTACATTTTGCTGCTTTTATCGCCACTAAGTAATTCCTAATGTGGGATCTTACTAGTGTCCGGTCAGATTCAGAAAGACTGGCCCTCCAACTACTCTCTAGGCGTCTTTTCCAGTGCTTCAATTCCCTCAGCTCCTCAGTAAACCAAGGAGCCAATTGAGATCGGCGCCGGGTCAGAGGCCGCAAAGGCACGACCAGAGCACCAGCAGCCACCCTATCCCAGGCGGCCACCAGGTCTCCAGTCGAGGTGTGTGCCAGAACCTCAGGAAATGGCCCAAGCTCCGTCTGGAATCTGTCAGGTTCCATCAGGCGCCTGGGGCGGAACCATCTTACCGGCTCCGCCTCCCTGTGGCGGGGTGCAGAGGTTCGAAAGTCGAGATGAAGGAGAGAGTGATCTGACCATGACAAGGGTTCAGTAACTATATCCCCTATATCAAGATCCCTCAACCACTGTCCAGAGACAAAAACCAGATCCAGCGTGTTTCCCCCTGTGTGGGTAGGCCCATGAATTAACTGGGTCAGGTCCATAGCTGTCATGGAAGCCATGAACTCCCGAGCCATCTCTGACATCTCACCCACGGATGGCAGGTTGAAATCCCCCATGACCATAAGCTTAGGGGTATCAACCGCCACCGCGGCGATGACGTTGAGTAGCTCGGGCAGGGCTGTTGCCACGTGGCAGGGAGCCAGGTACGTGATCAGCAAACCCATCTGAACCCCATGACCCCATTTCACAAAAAGGGATTCACAAAAGGACAAAATATTAATGAAAGTTGCTTTTTTGTTTTCTCAGATACAAAAAAATGCACCAAGTGCCCAGATGATAAATATCCAAATGAGGACAGAGTCCAATGTATCCCCAAAGTTATAACCTTCCTGTTTTATGAAGAGCTTCTGGGCATCATCCTGGTCTCTTTTGCCCTACTCTTCTTCCTAACAACAGGCCTTGTTTTAATCATCTTCATTAAATACCGAGAAACTCCCATTGTCAAAGCCAACAACCGGGACCTCTCCTACATCCTCCTAGTCTCCCTCCTGCTTTGTTTCTTGTCTCCTTCTCTCTTCATTGGTCAACCAAGGAAAGCCACCTGCCTTCTCCGACAAACGGTTTTCAGCATCATCTTCTCAGTTGCTGTTTCTTCTCTCTTGGCCAAAACCATCACGGTGGTGCTGGCTTTCCTGGCCACAAAACCAGGAAACCGAGCTAAGAGATGGTTGGGGAAGAGCTTGGCCAACTCCATCATCCTGTCTTGTTCCGCTGTCCAAATTATCATCTGCTCCATCTGGTTGGGAGTTTCTCTCCCCTTCCCTGACTCTGACCTCCACTCCCAGCCTGGAGAGATCATCCTGCAATGCAACGAAGGGGCCGTTGTCATGTTCTACGTCACCCTCAGCTACATGGGCTTCCTGGCTGCCATCTGCTTCACGGTGGCTTTCCTGGCCAGGAATCTGCCTGGGGCCTTCAACGAAGCCAAGCTGATCACCTTCAGCATGCTGGTCTTCTGCAGTGTCTGGGTGACTTTTGTGCCTACCTACCTGAGCACCAAAGGGAAATCCATGGTGGCTGTGCAGGTCTTCTCCATCCTGGCCTCCAGTGCTGGTCTGCTGGTCTGCATCTTCATCCCCAAGTGCTAAATTATCCTCATGAGGCCAGACCTGAACACAAAGGAGCATCTTACAGCCGGAATCACTGTGAAAGCATGAGATGTAATCTATTAGAATATTTAAAGAATAGTAAAAGTTCCTTTTATTTGAAAGAAGGCAGTGATTATCTCCACTTAAATAGTATGTTTTGAAATGGGAAATGGTTGAATGACTGGAATTATTGCATTATTCATCCCAATAAATCTGACTAAAGAGAAATCTGTGAAAGTCATTCAGAGGAATTTAATATTTTGTAGCTCCCAAGAACCAGACATCTTATACTTTGAGCAAATATTCCTATAGTCAGTGGCTGAAAATATAGATGTGTAGAGTGAGAAAGTAGGAAAAGAGGTAAGATGGAACCTGTAGGATCTATCCTCCAAGAGTTATATGATCATCTTCATGAGAACAGACCATGTGGGATAGGAAACAAACTTTTCTGCTTTTAAAATTCCTGGATGTTCCCACTCTAGTTCCATCCTTTCCTGGAGAAGAATGAGTTTCACAATATTACCGCCACAAAACTCTATGTGGACCAAAATGGAGAACTAACAGCGGATCTGGTCTTTTGGGGCTTAATCTTTCTCCCCAAGGAGGATCCCAGGGAAGAGGTTCTGGGTTTTTTTGAAAGGCGGAGACTTAATATGGTGGCACGACAACTACCCTGATACCTGGATGATGTTGTCTATTTGGATCCGTACCAGTCGGGCTTCAGGCCACGATACAGCACAGAAACGGCATTGGTCGCATTGGTTGATGATCTCTGGAGGGCTCGGGACAGAGGTTGTTCCTCTGTCCTGGTCCTATTAGATCTCTCAGTGGCTTTTGATACCATCGACCATGGTATCTTACTGCACCGGCTGGAGGGGTTAGGAATAGGGGGCACCATGCTTCCGTGGTTCTCCTCCTTCCTCTCTGACTGTTCACAGTTTGTGTTGGCAGGGGGGCAGAGGTCGACCTCAAGGCACCTTATTTGTGGGGTGCCTCAAGGGTCAATTCTCTCACCCCTTCTGTTCAACATTTATGTAAAACCGCTAGGCGAAATCATCCGTAGTTTTGGGGTGAGTGTTCATCAGTATGCTGATGACACGCAGCTATACATCTCCACCCCGGACCACCCCAAAGATGCCCTTGCTGTGATGTCCCATTGCCTGGAGGCCGTGCGGATCTGGATGGGGAGAAACAAGCTCAGACTCAACCCCTCCAAGACCGAGTGGCTGTGGCTTCCGGCATCCCGGTATAGTCAGCTGGTACCATCACTGACAATTGGGGATGAGACCTTACACCCCACAGAGTGGGCTCGCAACTTGGGTGTCCTCCTGGATTCACGGCTATCTTTAGAAGAGCACATGACGGCTGTGGCCAGGGGGATCTTTTATCAGGTTCGCCTGATCCACCAGTTGCATCCCTTTCTGGATCGGGACGCCTTGTGCACAGTCACTCATGCCCTAGTCACCTCCTGTATGGACTACTGTAATGCTCTCTACATGGGGTTCCCCTTGAAGAGCACCTAGAGGCTCCAGCTGGTCCAGAATGTAGCCGCGTGGGTGATTATGGGCGCAACTCATTATGCCCATGTAACACCTCTCCTGCGCGAGCTGCACTGGCTCCCGGTGGTCTTCCAGGTGTGATTCAAGGTGTTAGTCATCACCTTTAAAGCGCTCCATGGCTTAGGACCTGGGTACTTACAAGACCGTCTTTTGCCACCAATAGCCTCCCACCGACCAGTTCGTTCTCACAGGGAGGGACTACTCAGGGTACCGTCAGTCAAATTATGCCGACTGCCGACTCACAGGGGGAGAGCCTTCTCTGTGAGGGCTCCAACCCTTTGGAATGAACTGCCCCCGAAGATACGGAATATCCCTGATCTCCGTGCTTTCCGCCGTGCCCTCAAGACCCTGATGTTCCAACAGGTGGGGCTAAACATATGAACATGTGAATGATTTTTTAAAATGTTATATAATTCTGGGTTTTATTTAATTGGCCAAACTAAGTAATAATTTTAATTAGCAATTTTATGATGTCTGTATGTCTATATTTTTCTTGGTTGTATACCGCCTTGAGTCCTATGGGAGAAAGGCGGTATAGAAATATTATAAATAAATAAATAAATAAATAAATAAGAAAAAAAATGCCCTTTCACGGCTAAAGTTGCTCAACAAGGTGGGGGAAAGTGGTGGGTTTTGTATCAAGGATAATTGGTGTCTTCTAATTGTAATTCCTCAACAAGAAAGGACCTTTTCTGGGATACTAATCTGGGCCTTAGAAATATCCCTTTGGGACACAGGCTTCATTCTCATGTCCCATGGGCTCTACTGACCTACCCAGTTTGAGGGACACATTCTCCAGTCCTCCCCTCCACCTCACCTCACTCCAGTTCTAGAAACTAGGCAGTCAGTTTCAGTCTCAGTTCAAATCAGTTGAAGAAATGAATACACAAATCAAGAAAAACATCTCTTTTCAAGTTGATAGTCCTAATTTGTACATAATTTTTTTCTTTGTACCTCAATGGAGAGACGGCTTTGGGCTCCTTTCAAAGGGGAGCAGCTTTGTAATGTTTTATGTAGTCCAGAAGAAAATGTTCCACATCCTACCGGTTTGAGGTTCTTCACACTTTTATTCTGTTTTAGGGAGCGTGGCAGCCTATGGTTAAGATGCTGGGCTTCTCAACCAGAAGGTCAGCAGTTTGAGACCCAAGCACCACATGATGGGGTGAGATCCCATTGCTTGCCCCAGCTCCTGCCAACCTAGCAGCTTGAAAGCATGAAAATGCCAGTAGAGAAATAGGTACCACTTTGGTGGGAAAGTAACATTGTGGCCTACAGGCCTTCTGGCCACATGATCACAGAAGCCTTGTCTTGGACAATGCTGGCTCCCTTGGCTAAGAAACAGAGATGATGAACACCCCCTCCCCCGCCCAGAGTTGGACATGACTGGATAGAGGAAATCTTTACCTTTTTAATAGCAGAATAACAGAGTTGGGAGGGACCTTGGAGTTCTTCTAGTCCTGCCCCCGGCTCACGTAGGAGACCCTATGCCAGTGATGGCTAACCTGCTGAAAGTGCAGGCACGTGACAGTGTGCGTGTGTGCCAACACCCATAATGCAATGAGCCCCCCGTGCATGTGTGCATGACCCCCCATGCTTCTCCCTGCTCATGCGCATGTGACCCCCCCCCACTCCCCCGGCCCTCTGCGTATGTGTGCGTGACCCCCCTGCCCCCCGTTTTGGGCCTAACAGGCCTCCCTGCAGCCTCCTGGGCCCAAATACGGGCTGTGGAGGGCACACCGCACCCCCCCACACACACTCCGCCCCATCCCCCGTACATGCATGCATGACCCCATCCGCCACGCATGCATGCGACCCTCTGCGCATCCCCAAAATCAGCTGGCTAGCAGGACACATACATGCATGCATGGTGGAGCTGAGCTGAGCAATGGCTCGCATGCCCGCAGAGAGGGCTCTACACGCCAGCTGTGGCACGCATGCCATAGGTTCGCCATCACGGCCCTATACTATTCCAGACAAGTGGCTGTCCGTCTCTTCTTAAACACCTCCAGTGATGGAGCATTCACAACCTCTGAAGGCAAGCAGAGCCACTGGTTAATTGTTCTCACTGTCAGGAAATGTCTCCTTCGTTCTAAGTTGCTTCTCTCCTTGATTAGTTTTCATCCTTTCATTCGTGTCCTGCCTTCTGGTGCTTTGGAAAATAAGTTGATCCCCTCTTCTTTATGGCAGCCCCTCAAATATTGAAACATTGCTATCATTTCACCCATTCAATTTCATTTTTATTTTTTTTTGATTGGGTATTGAACTCTGGCAATTCCTTGGTGCTTCAGGATTTTTGACAGATGTGTTTCAATGTCTGCCAGCTCCTTCAGAACCCTGGGATAGAGTCTGTCAGGTCCCAGGGATTTGAACTCGTCTAGAGCGGACAGGTGTTCTCTCACCATTTTCTTGCTTATTTTAATTTGAATTCCTAGTCTGTCTTTTACAGTTCTGTTTTTGGTAGGTTGGGTGGTTTTTTCTTTTTGTGTGAAAACAGATGCAAAGAAAGGATTAAGCATTTCTGCTTTCTCCCTGCTGACTGTCACTTCCTTGTCATCTTCTCCCATTAGTGGACCGATTGTTTCCTTGACTTTTTTCTTGTTTTTTTATGTTGGAAGAAACTCTTTTTAAAATTATTTTTGCCTTTTCCCCCTCCCAAGTCTTAGTTCAGAACTAAGTCATTCTGACTTTGTCTTTGCGGATTTGGGCTATTTGCTGGTATTCTGCCTTAATTATGTGTCCCTCTTTCCAATTTTTATACTTATCCTTTTTATCTTTTGATTTATCAGAGAGTTCATTGTGCATTTATACTGGTTTCTTCTTGGATTTGTTATTTTTCTTTTCCAGTGATATTGTGCTGGACTGGGCTTTTATGATTGTATTTTTCAGAGTTTCCCAAGCTTCTTGAATTATTTTTCCCTTGATTTTCATCCATGGAATCCTTCTAAAGCTGTCTTTATGTTTGTTGAAATAGTCTTAAGACACTGGTTGGATTATGTTCTATTGCTGGTTTCTGCATGATGTTTAATTCTAATATGACATGGTCCCTCTCCCCCAAAGTTCCTGGAACTCCAACCTCCTCTGTCATTTTTCCTCTGTTAGTAAGCATTAGATGAGTATAGCTGTCCCTCTCGATCCCTCCTCTACCTTTTGGATGACAAAGTAGTTAGCTCGGTCGGTCACGAACCTGATTGACCTCTCAATTGATGCAGAGTTTGTCTCCCAGTTGATGTTAGGATAGTTAAGTCTCCCATTACTGCTGTGGTGTGTTTCCTACATACATTTGCTTAACTGGTTAGCAGAAAGTCCATCCCTTTCTTCTGCTTGGTTAGGTGGCCTTTACTGTACACCTATGGCAAATTTATACCCCTAAACCAAATTCAACTAGCCATAAACAGAAAGATCTTCTTGAAGGATCTTGGAGGGAGAGGTTCAAATGTATGCTCAAATGTAGGTCTGTCCTTCCACGCCTGTTGCTGTCGCCTAGTTCTAGTTCTCCAACCGAAAATACCTTGTCTTGGATAACCTGGTGGGGGTTAGAAACATCCCTTTCTGACACAGGGCTCGCGGCCTCCTACTCGCCTCTCACCTCCTGCAGCAAAAGACATTTGACTTTGGGTTTGAGGGAGGGTTGCTGCAACTCTGTGTAGGCATCAAAGCATTCCTATGCCCCAAAGGGATTGATTTGTAGATGTATGCTGGAGATTGTTGCAGATGGGCTGACGTGCACACCTCCCAACAACAGCCACAGAACTGCCTCTGAAAGACACACACATAGTTTCACTGAGGTGCATTGATGCAGAAGTTTAACATTAACCGTTGCCTTTTCCGAGGGACCCCTTCTCATGGCCTCACCTCCACCTCCTCTCACTACAGTCTGAGAAACGAGGCAGCCGGTTTGAGTCACGGTTCACTAACATAGCAGCCATATAAATTGAATGAATGAATGAATGAATGAATGAATGAATGAGAGAAAGAGAAAGAGAAAGAAAGGAAGGAAGGAAGGAAGGAAGGAAGAAAGAAAGAAAGAAAGAAAGAAAGAAAGAAAGAAAGAAAGAAAGAAAGAAAGGAGTTCTTTCAAAAAGGATGAGTGGCTTTCCAATCTTGTATGAACCCCAGATGAAACCTTTGCTGATTCTACTACTCGGAGGTTTCATTCTTAATCATAATTATTCTCTATTTTCATAAATCTGATACACTAAAACTTTACTAAATCTGAAATTCCAAAATTTAATATGAATAAACCATAATATTTTAAAATGGTGGAAATATGAAGGATGGAGGAATGCATGTGAATAGGGCTATGAGGAGGAACCAACCAGTTGTCATTGAATAATGAATCTTTTTTCAATCCCATTCCTCCAGACTTTATTAAATAGAAAAGCCCTTTTTTGGTGATGTGATATGCCAAAAGCAAAAGGCAGAAAACTAAAGGAAGATCTGCAGGGGTGAGTTCTACTACCGGTTCTGTGGGCGTGGCTTATTTTGTGGGCGTAGGTTGATGGTCATGTGACTGGGTAGGTGTGGCCAACTCAATGTCACTCACATCAAGCGGTGCCTCGCCTGACCCCTCCCCTCCCAGCCATTCCTTGTCACACCCAGCCTCAACGTATCTCTAGTTCTGTAAAAACGTTGTTCACCTTTTTTTCAACTTTATTATCTACATACTATAGATGCACTTTCCTGGACCACTGAAAGGAGGAAAAGGCTCACATGCTTTGCCCAAGAGCGTGATAGGCAGCAGGCTTTTAAGGGGCTGCCAGACAGAATGTTAGGTGTTTTGTGCCAGCCATGGCAGTCTCTTCAAAGGCCATCAGATGGGGGCAAAGAGGCACCTTTGATCCCACTGGTGGGTCAAGGGGCTCCGGCCCCTGCAGCCCCATTGGGGAAAGTTAATGGCCCTCCGGCCCCCTCACACACCTTTTAAAGGAGGGGCCAGGGGCCCCTATAAGAACCCCTGCACAGGGGCTGCTCTTCCCTTTTTTTGCCCCCTTTTACTCTTTCCCTTTTGCCTGCTCTTGTTCTAGTCTCCTATGGGACTGACCCACGGGCTCAATCCAGGCATGGATGCCTCCATGCCTGGGACCTTATTTTACTCCACTTTTACTTCTAAATAAAGACTTAATTTGATTGCATCCTTGCGTGCTGACCTTTTCTTGGAAATGCCCTCAATGAACCATCATTCTTCGTGAGATCCCTCACAAAGTGGTAGCTGAGGATGGTTTGAGGCAATGCTTCCAAGCCAGCAGAAGCAAGATGCCAGGAGGTTCCAGCAAGAACCCCCAAGAGATGGATGGCAGGACTTCCCCGGTCATGACCAGGAGTCTCCAAGCAAGGTTGGCAGCCCTGCATCCAGTCCCTGATGCAAGCTTCGATCCAGAGGAGGGTACAGATGATCTCTATGCCCCCAAAGGACCCAGCGGAATGCAAGGGACCCCTTCGCATGCTTCCTCGCAGCTGCAAGCCACAGAGGAAGGCATGGAAGACCAGCAGTCCACCCAGGACTACCAGGACACCGGGGATGCGGCCAGGGACCAGGCCACCCCCAGCGTAGACCAGCTCACTGGTGAGGAATGCAGAGAGCTGCTAAGATTGCTCCTAGCAACCCGAGGGATGCCAAGAGCCCAGCCACGTGGGACACCAGCGCAGGGGGCCTCTGGACACCGGGTAAGTCCTTCCCCAGTGCCCAGGAGGCTCCCCAACATGGCACCGGCCACCCTGGGGGCCCCTGGGGCCCCGGAGCTTTTGGTGGGAAAATTCCTGCCAAATCGTGACCTGCAGCTTCCGGGGCCAACCAGAAGCAACATGGCGGCCCCCAGGCCACCTACTCCAGCGAGGCTTGGTAGGCCTCAGCTAGGCCACGAGGTCCAGCAATGGATGGCAGCCAGGCAAAGCAGCATGCAAACTGCTCACCCCCACCCCCCCACAGGCAAGCCTCAAAGTCTGCCCAGCCGCTCCTGCTGCAGCGGGCATCAGGGCTGCAATCCAAGTCCTGGTCGCAGCCCTGGAGGCCACGATGACTGAGGCCTCAACCTCGGGGGCAGCCAGCCTCCCTCAACACCCCCAGGGGACCAGCGAGGGGGGCGTGTCCAGTCCGGAGCCCCCCAGCCAGGGCCCAGGCCTCTAGAGAGCCCCAGAAGAACCCCTGGGGACTCCAGCCTTTCCAACACCCCCACCGAGGCAACGGAGGACTCACCTTGATGACTTCAGGAGGCCTCCAGCCGAGCCTCCCACCTCCCAAGATGGATGCCTCCTCTGGAGTCTTCAGGGCCAGCGGTGGGCCCCTCCAGGCGATCCTCAGCATTTTCAGGCTTTTCCAGCCCCATCCTGCAGCCTTCGCCCCCTGGTAAGTGTTCCAGTACCAGGGGGGCTTCCAGAAGACTCTTCAGAGCCCCACAGGCCTGGGCCCAGGCCTGGCTCTGAAGCACAAAGGGAGAGGTCCGCCCCCATCGGCTCCTGGGCTGGAATGAGTTCTGAGCACGCTCAGTTGGCCCCATCTGAAAAGGAGAAAAATAATCAGAGAAAAATACCTACACTGGCCAGCAGAGGGATCCCTCTCTCATTTACTTCAATGGAGCCAAAGCAAAGATACCTTGGACAGCAAAATATTTCAGCATTTTCTGCCCCAGCTGTGTCTGTTCTCCCAAATAATTTCCAGAAATTACATTTAGCAGGGGAAAATTATAATATATGGAACAAAGAGATTCAGGTATGTCTCTTAAAAGAGAGGACCCTAGAAATGGTTTTAGACCCCCCACCTTTCCCTTGGGGACCTCAAGAAGAGTGGTACCACAGGAGAGCCTATACCACTCTACTGAGCTCACTGGATGCTAGATTGTACCCTAGTATTCCAGATGGGCTCACAGCTGGTGAAATTTGGGGGTTGTTATATAGCCCATTTAATAGTGATAGCTTGGGCTCCACCACAAGGCACTCAGGGCAGAACTGGTGCTCAGGGACTACCCCGTGACTGAGGCCAACATGATCGCTGTCATTCTGGCATCCCTGGACAAAAGTTGGGGCAATTTTATTGTCTCACTAGAGGGAACCAGAAAGGAAGCCATGACTCTGTCCTACCTCACAGGGAGGCTCAATGAGGAAGACAGGAGGCGTAGAGATGCGGGAGAGTACACCAGGGCCACAACTCATCGTGTCAACAGAAGGCACCAGAGTTCAGAGCAGGTTAATGCTCTAGCCAAGTGTTTCATCTGTGGCTCTGAGGAGCATCTGAAGAAGGACTGCCCCCATTACCAGCAAGGACCTAAGCATGGCTCCAATCAAGGAAGGGGCAGGGGGCAGAGAAGGGGGCCTGGCAGGGGCAAAGGTGGTGCTAAGGGCAATTTTGTGAATACTAGCTATTTCACCCCCGCCACAAAGGCTGATGGCCCTACTGGCCTCTGGTTACTGGACCCTGGGGCTTCATCTCACATTGCTAACTTGAGGCAAGCTTTAAGAGGTTAAGGAGAATTAACTCCTCTGTTAAGGTTGCAAATGGTAACAATGCTTTGGTTGTTGGGGAGGGCACTGTCTCTGTAC
Source organism: Pantherophis guttatus (assembly GCF_059756535.1). Lineage (NCBI taxonomy): Eukaryota > Metazoa > Chordata > Lepidosauria > Squamata > Colubridae > Pantherophis > Pantherophis guttatus. Next base: position 105,585,620 of record NC_142068.1, on the reverse strand, counting down.
CAGGGCTGGGCAATGTCGAAGGTGTATTACACGCTCCCTCTATAGCCAATAACCTGTTAAGCATAACCAAGCTATGTGATGATGGCAGGGTGGAGGTATTGTTTCGCAAAGGGGGAGGTCATGTCACTCGAGACAAAAGGGTCATTGGGAATGTTACCATTATAAATGGTTTGCCATATTTCTCCCCCGAGTACCCAGCCACAGGAGACAGCTCACAGGGTGCCACCCCAGGAGGGGCCTGTGCGCAGAGAGAGAGAAAGGCTCCACAGCCAGCTCCCAGGCTGTCAAAGATGCACAAGACTGAGGCAGTTGTGCCTACGCCGCCTCAACCATGGCCTTCCAAGGCCAATGCGGGCAAGAAACCCGAGCCTCAGCAGGCACCTAAGGCAGGTAAGCCCAAAGAAGGGCCTAAGGTGCCAGCACCGCCCAAGGCAACCAGAGCCAAGGGGGTGTCAGTGGGAAAGCCGCTGCATACTAAATGTGCCCACCTCTTACATCGGAGGTTAGGCCATGCGAGCTTCCCAGTGGTTAAAAAGATGGGGGAATTTGTTGAGGGGGTTCACCTCCAGGACTGTGAGGTGTTTCTGGACTGCACCATCTGTAAGAGGGCAAAGAGGAAGGCCGCCCCAATACCTAAGGTGTCACTGCGTAAAACTCAATACCCATATCAATTAATACATGTTGATTTGGTTGGGCCATTTACACCGTCCCTAGGAAAAAGGCAGTATTTCCTCACTGCCGTCGATGATTTCTCGAGGTATGGCCATGTGTATACCCTCACAGAAAAGTCTGAAGCCTTTGATGCCATAAAATCATTGTACAACTATGTGGAAACTCAGTACAAGACAAAGATCGTGCAGCTGCACAGCGACCGTGGGGCTGAGTTCATGTCCCGAAAATTCCAGGACTGGATAAGGCACAAGGGCATACACCATTTTCATACAGCGCCTTTTACACCTGCGCAGAACGGTGTGTCAGAAAAACGCAATGGCATTCTGCAGACCATGGTGCGCAGCCTGATTGCGGATGCTGGGGTTGCAGAATTGTACTGGGCAGAGGCGGTACACTATGCCAACTACACCCTGAACCGCACCTGGAGCAGCGTTGTGAACCAGACCCCATATTTTCTGGTCCACGGTAGGAAGCCAAATTTGGGACACTTGCATGTGTTTGGCTCCTATGTTTGGGTGCACATCTCCAAGCAGCTGCGAAAGAAGGGGAGATCCGTCTCCCAGAGACTGAGGTTCTTGGGCTATGCCCCTGGCTCCAAGGCCTACCGATTCCTGGGAGAAGGGGGCAGGATTGTGACCTCCCAATCTGCGTCCTTCGAAGAGGACTCCAATTGGACCCAGATCCACTCAAATGATCTGGGTCCATACATTAACCGGCCCAGCAAAGCTGCACCAACCATGACACCGCCTGAGACAACCACAGATCCTGCCACCGACGAGAGCGAGGAACAGGATGAAGAGGTCAGCCTACCTGGTCCAGATGAGGAGGATGAGCCGTCCAGTCCTGAGGGGGAAGACACGCCATCTTCACCTGACTCTTCACCTCCAGCAACGCTCCAGAGGCCCATGATGCCCAACACCTGGGACTGAGGGCCTCCACATCCCGGTTGTGAACAGCCAGTTGGTGAGGAACCTGCAGAGGAAAAGGGTGGTGAGTGGCAGGAGGTCAGAAGGTCAAAGCAGTCCAACAAGGGGGTCCCACCTAAGAGAACTGACATTGGGCACGTTGCATCCGTCAACAGCGTTGTGGTCACCCCAAAGACTTTCTCTGACATCCAGGAGCTGCCCGTTGAAGAACAGGAGAAGCGGCAGCTTGCGATGGAACAGGAGATGGAGAGCCTGAGAAAACTCAAGGTCTTCACCCCCCGGGCAACCACCCAAGGAGAAGAAGGTCATTGGCACAAGGTGGGTTTTCAAGGCCAAACCACTTGCCAATGGCCGCTACCTTTACAAGGCCCGCTTGGTAGCACAGGGGTTCGCCCAACACTACATGGAGGACTACATTGAGACCTACTCTCCAACTGTCCGGGCAGAAAGTGTCAAGGCTGCCCTCGTAACTGCAGCCGCTCTGGGGAAGGAAGTCTACCAATTCGACATCCAGACGGCCTACCTCCACGCCAACTTGGACCGGCAGATTTACATGAGGGCCCCTCCTGGTTACCAGCAGGAGGGGGGAAACACATGGCTACTCCAAAAGGGATTATATGGCCTCAAGCAGTCGGGAAAACTCTGGTACGACTGCCTCAAAAAGGGTTTAGAGCGAATTGGCTTCAGGGCATCCCATGCTGATGAGTGCATTTTTACACGTGACACCAAAGGTGATATAGAATGGGTGTTGGTTTACGTGGATGACCTCCTATACGTAGGGCCTGGCAAGGATAGGTGTGACGAATTTGCCAAGGCCCTGGGGGAAAAGTTTACCCTGAAGTTCTTGGGGCGGGTTGACAGGTACCTGGGTGTACATATCTTGGCCACTAAAAAGGGATTTTCATTATCCCAGAAAGAAAAAATTGAGGAATTGTTGGCCAAATTTAAAATGGTGGAGTCTAACCCAACGCGTAGCCCCATGCAAAGTGATTACTACGGCCAAAATCACAAAGACAGCCCTGACTTCACAGACAACTAATTATATACATCTGTGATTGGCTCCTTGCTATACATTAGCAATTGGAGCAGGCCTGACATAGCTTTAGCTGTAAATCTATTGTCCAGGCACATGGAAAACACAAAGGAATTCCACTGGAATGCTGTCAAGAGGGTACTCAGGTACCTCAGGGGCACGGCCGATGCCCTCCTTATGCTGGAGCCAGAGAAGGGGAAGGCAGCCCAGCTCTCCGCTTACTTGGACGCAGATTGGGCTGGTGACACTAAGAGTAGACGGAGCACCTCTGGTTTCCTCATACTGCTAAATGGCTGTCCTATCCATTGGCATGTTAGGCAGCAAAAATTTGTTTCTTGCTCCACGGCCGAGGCAGAATATGCCAGCCTATCGGACGCTGCAAATGACTTAATTTGGTTCAATGCTCTGGTAACAAGCATCTGGGCACCTCCTACTCTGCCCATCCAAATTCAGGAAGACAATACGGCCACAATTGGAATCTCCGGGGCATACGCGGTGGGCTCTAGGTCCCGCCACATAGACATCCGCTACAAGAATGTCAGGCAGCTTGCCAGAATGGGGTTTGTACAAATCAAACATTGTAACACTACCGACCAGTTAGCTGACCTGTTTACAAAACCTGTGCCTATTGACCGACACAACCTTCTGTGCAAGCGTTTGTGTTTGATCCTGTAAACAATGCATCTGTATTTCTATGACACCTGCTCGCCCTCTCACACACATTCACCGTCACCTGTCATTGGCTGGCAAGAAGGGGAATTGTTAGGTGTTTTGTGCCAGCCATGGCAGTCTCTTCAAAGGTCACCAGATGGGGGCAAAGAGGCACCTTTGATCCCACTGGTGGGTCAAGGGGCTCCGGCCCCTGCAGCCCCATTGGGGAAAGTTAATGGCCCTCTGGCCCCCTCACACACCTTATAAGGGGCCCCTATAAGAACCCCTGCACAGGGGCTGCTCCCTCCTTTTTTTGTCCCTTTTGCTTTTACCCTTTTGCATTTCCCTTTTTCCCTGCTCTTGTTCTAGTATCCTATGGGACTGACCCATGGGCTCAATCCAGGCATGGATGCCTCCATGCCTGGGACCTTATGTTACTCTACTTTTACTTCTAAATAAAAACTTAATTTGATTGCATCCTTGTGTGCTGACCTTTTCTTGGAAGCGCCCTCAACGAACCATCATTCTTCGTGAGATCCCTCACACAGAATGTATTTTCCAAAGCACCAGAAGGCAAAACAAGAAGCAACGGATGGAGACTGAACAAAGAGAGAAGCAACCTAAAACTAAGGAGAAACTTCCTGACAGTGAGAACCAATAGAGGTGCAGAAATATTTCAGTCATAATTTCACATATAAACTAGCCATTTGTGTAATGCAACCTGCCTATTCAAAACAGTCATTGCTATTATGGCTGATGTTTGACAGCAAGCCTAAAAGTCAAAGATCACAAGAGTGGTTCTTTCTCTGTATGTATACAAAACATCACATACCAGGAATAGCATATTAAGATGGAGTGGTGGATTTCAATCTTTTTAACTACTGGTTCTGTGGATGTGGCTTGGTGGGTGTGGTGTGACAGGGGAAGGTCATTGCAAAATCCCCATTCCCTCCCCACCCCACTAACCTGCTTTGGGAAGGAATCAAACTCCCCCCCTCTTCATTTCCCCAAATAAAATGTTACTCATAAGAAAAGGAAGGAAAAATCAAGCTGCTAAGAAGGAACCTGCCTGATCCTCATTCCACATTCCTGCCAGCTGCATAAAGGAAACTTTGTACGAAGAAAACAGCTACCGGTGCTTAGAGATAATAGAAAGTGGAAGCTGGAAGTTCAGCTCCATTTACAAGCAGGCAGAAAACTCATTCAAGATAGGATATTTCACAATTGAAATTGCCCAAACCTTTTTAGAAATACAAAGCCCATGTTGCACAAACCCCAAAACTTCAAAAACATAGAACCATATAAGAATCCCTCCTCCTTATCCAGTTTGTTGTTCAGCTGACCCAGAAATGAACTGCTGAATGTTACTTCGCTTCTGCAAGCAAAAACTTCCCTCCAGCAGCTGCTTCTTGGTTTGTCAATTTAAAGCAACGGCATCTTGATTTTTTTTTCTCTTCTTTCTCAAGTGAGCCCTGATTTTTTCCTTCTAGCCGATCAGCTGGGAGTCAGGAGGCAGCGACTAGATTGGGGGCGGGGCCAGGCAGAGGTGGTATTTACCAGTTCTCCGAACTACTCAAAATTTTCACTACCGGTTCTTGTGAACTGAGAACCGGTAGCAATCCACCACTGCAGTGGAGGCATCGGACCTCCTCCCAGCCCTGGGACACAGCGGGTTTCTCTGTTTCTTTGGGAAAGATTCCTTCCCCAATCAGAGTCCGCCTGAGCCCCATCATCCACTTCCCTCCCTGTCTAGGATCAGCTGAGTTCCTCCATTCAGACAATAGGAAAAAGGGAGTTTGCACAGAACCTCTGGGTCAGCCTCCATTCTACAACAGAGGCAAATTCCCCCTCAGTTCCTGGATACCTCCAGACATCACTCGGCTGAGCTCACAGCAGGGCCAGGGCGGCTGAGAAATTGGGACGGAAGGGACCACAAACCTTTCCAGCCACAAGAGACACTTGGACACAGACTGTGGTCTGACAGAAGCTCCTACAGTGTGCCTTTATGTGGCAGTGGGAAGGGTTATGGGATCAATCTCACAACACTCACCCTGTAGGGCTGCCCCATCTGTTGTCCCTGGTGGCAGATGGAAGATGGTGAATCCCACTCCTGACACCAGTTTCTGTGGAATCAAACACAGGAGCCAAAAACTCCAATAATCCAGGCTCACTGCAGTTGTTATTTATTCAGTGTCCACTGGAGGAATTTCTCCCCAGAAAATAGTGGGAGGAAATCTTTCAGACAGAAGGATGCACTCATATTTATACATTCCAGGAAAGGAGGAGAAAAGGACAATCGTACATATGCATATTTTATTTAATAGATGATGTGAGCATGAATATTCAGAATTAGCAAGACTCAAGTTACCTCCCCAGCCTTCTATTGTTGCTACCCTCAAGAAAGAGTTATTGTGTAAACAAAAAGAAATGTCTCAGTTGCGTTGCCACAGCAGTTTGGGTGAAATGTACTGAGAAATGAGGGCATCAACGTTGCTCCATACATTCCTTCTATATTTCTGTCTTGCTAACATGCTCTGATTTCTCCAAGAAATTTGTCTCCTCACAATCTTCCACACACCCTTTATTTATTTCAAGAAAAATAGTTGGCCCACTCATGCATGGAGAACAGCTTGGACCATTTTCTATGTTTGGACTGTGGAACATGTTAAAAGTTGAAATTCCTCAGTCTCACATTTACACATTTCTTCTGGCTGTAAGCTGCTCTTTTGTGAAGAATTCAATAATTTCCAAATTTGAAAAATATACATATGATTTTGACTCCTTTATACTATCTAAATGGAAAAAATATCTTCTTTCAAATAAAAGAAACTTTTAACAATTCTTCCAATATCATAATGGTGTTATATCTCATGTTTTTACATTTGTTCTGGCTGTGAGCTGCTCCTTTGTGTTGAGGTCAGGCCTCAGAAGGATAATGTAGCACTTGGGGATGAAGATGCAGACCAGCAGACCAGCACTGGAGGCCAGGATGGAGAAGACCTGCACAGCCACCATGGATTTCCCTTTGGTGCTCAGGTAGGTGGGCACAAAAGTCACCCAGACACTGCAGAAGACCAGCATGCTGAAGGTGATCAGCTTGGCTTCGTTGAAGGCCCCAGGCAGATTCCTGGCCAGGAAAGCCACCGTGAAGCAGATGGCAGCCAGGAAGCCCATGTAGCTGAGGGTGACGTAGAACATGACAACGGCCCCTTCGTTGCATTGCAGGATGATCTCTCCAGGCTGGGAGTGGAGGTCAGAGTCAGGGAAGGGGGGAGAAACTCCCAACCAGATGGAGCAGATGATAATTTGGACAGCAGAACAAGACAGGATGATGGAGTTGGCCAAGCTCTTCCCCAACCATCTCTTCACACAGTTTCCTGGTTTTGTGGCCAGGAAGGCCAGCACCACCGTGATGGTTTTGGCCAAGAGAGAAGAAACGGCAACTGAGAAGATGAGGCTGAAAACCATTTGTCGGAGAAGGCAGGTGGCTTTCCTTGGTTGACCAATGAAGAGAAGAGGAGATAAGAAGCAAAGCAGGAGAGAGACCAGGAGGATGTAGGAGAGGTCCCGGTTGTTGGCTTTGACAATGGGAGTTTCTCGGTATTTAATAAAGATGATTAAAACAAGGCCTGAGTTTAGGAAGAAGAGTAGAGCAAAAGAAACCAGGATGATGCCCAGATGTTCTTCATAAGACAGGAAGGTTATGACTTTGGAGATACATTGGACTCTGGCTTCATTTGGATATTTATCATCTGGACACTTGATGCATTTTTCTGTATCTGAGATAGCAAAAAAGCAATATTTCTTTAATATTCTGTCCTTTTCTCTTGCAAGAAAAACCTTCTTTGGATAACAGCTGATACCACAGACATTTCCCAAGAAGAATTTCTTTACTATTTCATTAAAAAGAGCATAAGAAGGATTTTTTTAAATTAAAAAATATAGCTAGTTATATGAAGTTGAGGGAAGTCCTAGGATGTTAATTATTTGTGTAATGTGTAGACTCTTCATAGGAAACTACATTATTAGAAGTAAATATTGAATCATATAATCGTTTTAGGCAAACATCCTGAGTCCTGCCACACGGCAGTTAATATCCTGGACTTGGAGGATACCTACAGTATCTTGTAACATCTGGAAGCAACCTGGAATTAAGGAGAAACTTATGAGTGAGAGCAATTAACCAGTGGAACAGCTGGCCTCCAGAAGTTGTGGGTGCTTCAACATTGGAGGTTTTTAAGAAGAGACTGGACAGTCACTTGTCTGAAATGGTTTAGGGTCTCCTGCTTGAACAGGGGGTAGGACTAGAAGACCTCTCAGGTTCCTTCTAGCTCTATTCTGATTGATTGATTGATCTATATGATTGGAAGATTATTTGTGTAATGAGTTCCCCCTATAACTATCCACAGCATCAGATTATGGACCAGTGACACCTTCTCAGTGATCCTCAAGGGGAGGATCCAATATACAGTGGATTGAAAGGTCTTTCAGAAGGTGGACCTGAAACAATTCATCTAGTTTCAAAGAACTCAGATGTTCCTAGAAAGGTAAACTTAGCAGCACACATCCAAACTAAAAAGCAGAAGAGATATTTCCTCTGCTGTTAGTAAAGCTTACCCAGTCTGCCACCCCCTCCTCCCATCTCTTCCAAGCTCCTCCTTCCAAGTCTTCTTGATTTACATCCGTTTAGATAAGAAATCGTGCAGGTTAAAAATAAAAAAAACAGGTGAGCTTCAATCTGTTTTTGAATTTGGTTCCAGTTCCACAAAGCCTCCCATTTTCCTCAGTGTGACCCACCTTCCTGAGTGGAGAAGGTCCCCTCCGGACAAGGAACACAGTCATAGCAGCAAACTGGCTCACCTTCTCGAGCCCTCTTGACAAATCCAGGATGACAACTTTCCACACATTTGGACTGTGGCAGGGACTGAGCAGAAGAAAAGGAATGCCAAAGAAAAGATGTTAGGACTCTCTGTCCATGGAAAATGGAGGTAGAAATGGATGGAGACAAGTAGCCTCTGGTCTTCACAGAGGTAAATACGAAACCTCTGACAGATGCAAGAGGTACAATTAGCAGATTCTTCATTTATTTCCTCACTTTTGCTTTTGGAATTTAACATTATAATAAGATACTTTTCTATTTAATGTAGTCCAGAGGGATGGAGGTGAAAAAATTCCATCAGCCGAGGGCCCAGGGGAGGGGCGGGGGGTGGCGGTTATTATTAACGAAGGTCTTAGTCGAGGGAGACCACTGTGCCACAGATTGCCGGATGTGAATCCCTCTTTGTGAGATGGGGTCATGGGGTTCAGATGGGCTTGTTGCTTGCGTACCTGGCTCCCTGCCGTGCAGCAATGGCCCTGCCCGAGCTCCTCGACGTAATAGCCATGGTGGCAGTTGATACACCCAGGCTTATGGTCATGGGTGATTTCAACTTGCCGTCCATCGGTGAAACGTCTGAGACGGCTCGGGAGTTCATGGCTTCCATGACGGCCATGGACCTGACCCAACTAGTTCATGGCCCCACCCACAGGGGGGGACACACTCTGGACTTGATTTTTGTCTCTGGCCAGTGGTTGAGTGATCTTATTATAGGGGATATAGACATGGAACCCTTGTCATGGTCAGATCACTTGCTCCTTCGCCTGGACCTTCGAACCGCTACACCCCGCTGCAGGGAGGCGGAGCCAATAAGATGGGTCCGCCCCAGGTGCCTGATGGATCCTGATAGGTTCCAGATGGAGCTTGGGCCATTTCCTGAGGATCTAGCACATGACTCAGCTGAGGACCTGGTAGCCGCCTGGGATCGGGCGGCTGGTGGGGCCTTGGACCGAGTCATGCCTTTGCAGCCTCTGACCCGGTGCCGATCCCGCGCAGCTCCTTGGTTTACTGAGGAGCTGAGGGAAATGAAGCACCAGAAAAGACGCCTGGAGAGCGGTTGGAGGGCCAGTCTCGCTGAATCTGATCGAACACTGGTAAGGTCGCATATTAAGACCTACCTAGTGGCGATAAAGATGGCAAAGTTTAATTACTTTTCCGCCTCTATTGCATCATCAGGGAATCGTCCGGCCGCCCTGTTTAGGGTGACCTGCTCCCTGCTCCATCCGGGAGTGCGGGAGGATCCCCTGGAAGGCAGGGCGGAGGATTTCGGACAATACCTGTATGACAAAATCATTCAGATCTGGGGGGATTTGGACTCTGACTGGGTAGATCAGGGCAGGGTGACGAGGAATAGTCTTGAGAATGTTATTTGGGAGGAGTTTGATGCTGTGACTCCCGATGATGTGGACAGGATTTTGGGGAGACTTAGTACGGCCACATGTTTACTGGACCCGTGTCCCTCCTGGTTGGTACTGGCTTCCCGGGAGGTTACACGAGGCTGGCTCCAGGGTGTTATCAACGCTTCGTTGAGTGAGGGTTACTTCCCCACTGCCTTGAAAGAGGCGGTGGTGAGGCCTCTCCTCAAGAAGCCGTCCCTGGATCCGGCAATATTGGCCAACTATCGTCCTGTCTCCAACCTTCGCTTCATGGCGAAGGTTGTTGAGAGTGTGGTCGCACGACAGTTTCCACAATTCCTGGAGGAAACATCTTATCTAGATCCGTTCCAGTCGGGTTTCAGGTCTGGGCACAGCACGGAAACGGCATTGGTCGCGTTGGTTGATGATCTCTGGAGGGCTCAGGACAGGGGTTGCTCCTCTGTTCTGGTCCTGTTAGACCTCTCAGCGGCTTTTGATACCATTGACCATGGTATCATGCTGCACCGGCTGGAAGAGTTGGGGGTGGGAGGCACCGTATTGCGGTGGTTCTCCTCCTTTCTCTCCGACCGGTTGCAGTTTGTGTTGGCAGGGGGGCAGAGGTCGACCTCGAGGCCTCTCGTCTGTGGAGTGCCGCAGGGATCGGTCCTCTCGCCCCTTCTGTTCAACATTTATGTGAAGCCGCTGGGCGAGATCATCCGTGGCTTCGGGGTGAGATACCATCAGTACGCTGATGACACCCAGCTGTACATCTCCATCCCAGGCCACCCCAACGATGCCCTTGAAGTGATGTCTCAGTGCCTGGGGGCTGTGCGGATCTGGATGGGGAGGAACAGGCTCAAGCTCAACCCTTCCAAGACTGAGTGGCTGTGGCTCCCGGCATCCCAATATAGTCAGTTGACTCCATCACTGACTATTGGGGGCGAGTCCTTGGCCCCCACAGAAAGGGCTCGCAATCTGGGAGTCCTCCTGGATATGCAGCTGTCCTTGGAGGAACATCTGATGGCTGTAACCAGGGGGACCTTTTGTCAGGTTCGCCTGATTCGCCAGTTGCGGCCCTTTCTTGATCGGGATTCCCTGTGCACAGTCACTCACGCCCTCGTCACCTCTCGCCTTGACTACTGCAATGCTCTCTACATGAGGCTCCCCTTGAGGGGCACCCGGAGGCTCCAGGTGGTCCAGAACGCAGCAGCGCTGGTAGTGATGGGAGCAGCATGGTGCTCCCATGTAACACCGCTCCTGCGCGAGCTGCACTGGCTCCCGGTGGTCTTCCGAGTGCGCTTCAAGGTGTTGGTTATCACCTTTAAAGCGCTCCATGGCATAGGGCCTAGCTATCTTCGAGACCGCCTGCTCCTACCAACGACCTCCCAGCGACCCGTGCGCTCCCACAGAGAGGGCCTCCTCAGGGTGCCATCAGCCAAACAATGTAGGCTGGTGACCCCCCAGGGGGAGAGCCTTCTCTGTGGGGGCACCTACCCTCTGGAATCAGCTGCCCCCAGAGATAAGGAGAATCCAAGACCTCAGTGCCTTCCGCCGTGCCCTTAAAACCCACTTTTTCCAGCAAGCTGGGCTGGCTTAGGAAGAAATTTTTTAAAATTTTTAAATGTTTAATTGGTTTGTGGTTTTTTAAATTTTGGGCCAAATTTATATAGATTTTAATTGTTTTTAATATTTGTATTTCATGTTTTTAATTCTGGCTGTGCACCGCCCTGAGTCCTCAGGGAGAAGGGCGGTATATAAATTGAAAAAAAAAATAAAAAAATAAAAAAAGTTTAAATATGATGATATATTCTTATTAAAACTGATAATAAAGTTTACTGTAAAAGATTTAGGAAATGTTGTTCTATTAGGTTTTTTAATATGAAATTAAACTGTGATGAAGAAAGAAACCTCTGACCAATAAGATCTTGAAAGATTTTCCTAAAACATTGCAAAGCCATTCCACTTAGGTCCCGTCTGTTGAAGAGCTTCCATTAGATGACACCACCTGGCATGGGAGGCCAACCACCCTGGAGACTCGAGGCTTGGCCCACTTGAAATGGGACCTCAGGCTTTGGAAAACAGAGAAAAGACACCAACATTTCTCTCACCTTATTGAGCAACTTTAGCAGTGAAAGAGTATCTTGGTCAATAAAAAGTCTCTGTCTTACAAAATACGCCAGAGTCTCTATCCTGGGAGACTTCTTGGGGAGAACCAAGAAACTGTCAATCATCAGATCTGCCGTTATCTCTCCATTTTGGTCCAAGTACAGTTTAATGCTGGAAATATTGCAAAACTCGTTCTTCTCCACAAAGGGATGAAACTAGAATGAGAACATCCAGGAATTTGAAAAACAGAAAACTTTCTTATTCCACATTGAATCTTTCTTCTACAATTGTCTAAACTCCAAATATGCTTAAATAGGATACAAATACTGCCATTATCTTCATAAGTGAATGAAAAAGTTTGAGAAAGATTTGTCAATCATATACTGACAAAATATAGAGATAATTGACACAATTGGTCAATTATAGGGAACATTCTAGAGCAGATGACAAATAAAATGATCAGAGAGAAAAGTAGTTGATTCATAAACTCTTTGAAAACAATAGGTTGATTCCCAGAAAGCATGGGATTATCCAGAAGAAAGTTGTCAGGCTAATCTTCTCCCTGGTCATCCTGATGGAAAACACCTCCAGATGTGCTAATTCTAATTAATTGTAATGCAACATTAACAAAATTTTGCAGATCTGAAAGAACAAATCTCCCACCAACTCTTTTCTCAGCCTGAAAAGTTAGCCAGGATCCTTTCTGAATTTCTTTCTCTCCCATTATGCAGCTGCAGGATTCTCCCCTCTTCTCTGATCCTTCCCTAGGCAGCCTCTCTTCCCCTCATCCCAAAAGTCATTCTCACACATCATTGCACTTCCTAAATAGATTATGGGAACTCTGGTGATATCACTGGATTTCAGTAAAGGACTCACAAACAATTGTGTGATGTGATTAGAAAACTGAGGGGCGGATGGTATCATAACTAAGCGGATAAAAACTCTCTTCAAAATGATACTCAAATAGTTTTTAATACTTTTTAATCTTTCCTGTGAAACCTGAAGGTGATGGATAACAATTTGCCTTTGGTCATCAATTTTTCTATGTTGACATTAATACAGTAATTAATACGATCTTAGAGTAAGCTAATTTGATGTGATTTAAAGAATATAAAGTCTTTCAACTTACAAGCCTTATTTGAAACTTCATTTAAAAAATTTGATAAAAGTTTATCAAAGGCGATAATCAGAAGCAAGCTACAATTGTTGAATCGGATGGATTGGATGGTTGGATGGACTGGAACTGAATTTGCTGCTGGCATCCCTGAAGGAGGAGTCTGGTTTGAAGGCAGGCTGCTTGGAGATGGCTGGAGAGGCCATGGACCCTGAAGACTCAAAGTGGGCAGAACGGATGACTGATGAAATGGATTATTTCAAGAAGATTGAGGGAGATTGTGGAATGGACTTGTCATACTTAACTGGAAAAAGAAGTCTTAAGAGTCTTTGTGTTTCAATTTACAGGAGGTCCTGTGACTTTGGGGAATGGAAAGCAGTTGTTGGGAAAGATCCTAATTAAAATGTTTAAGGAAATGCATTATTATTAAGAATCAAACAATGATGTTTAAACCTGGACAGATTCTGGATGGATCAGAGATGATGATTGTGGTGGTCTGTGGTAGATAAGAAGCTCCTGTAAATTTTCTGTGAGTTAAATAGAATAGCAGATAACAGATAATTTTGAAGTTTTGAAATGTAACTTTATTGTTGGATTGCCTGTTAACTACGTTTTTTATATACAGCAGATAGATGACAAGTCAAGTAGTTGCAAATAGATGTGTAGTTTATAACTGTGGGCCTATTTTGCAATGGGGAGAAACTATTATTGCTGTATTGTATTCAACTGGGGGGACAATATGCATGTTTTTGTCTGTTTTTAATGCACAATTTAAAAAAATGTTTCATCTAATTTTGTTTTGTCTTTGTAATACTTTTATTTTTTGAAGCTTATATTTTACCTTTTTGAATAAAATAAAATTTAATAAGAGGAATATCAAGTTTCCAGAAACAATATTTATGATTAGGACACAGAGAAGGGTACATGAGTAAAAAACAGTAGAAAAAATCTGATTTTTAGCAACTAAGACTTGAGTAACAATAGAGTCTCATATAAGAACATGAATGGTGGACTGGAAGAAAGATGAGGGATACCAAACTTGATATTTATGTTTGTGGAAATGATCTCAAAATTGTAGTTAACTGGAAACAGAATCTGAGTCAGCAGGGAAATGTTCATGGAAAGAAGGCAAATGCAGCCATAAGAATCTCAGGAAGTGAACACTCGGGTTTGGGGAGACCCCAACTCAAGGACCACGTCCCCTTGCAGGCACCACTCTTGGAGGAGAATTTGCAAAAAATCTATGTGAACTTCAGGGAAGGACAATGAATCTAAGGAAGAGATCAAAGGAGCTGCTCTTAGCCTTGAGGAAAGAGAACAAGGAGAAGAGCTGAAGATCAGGAGGAGTCTGGGAGCCCCTTTTCTAACTGACACAATCTCTCAGTTGGAGAAGAGAGGATGCAGCCCTCTTCCAATCACTGACACACGTTACACACAAGCATAAGATCTGCTCACTATTATTCCAGAGTGTCAAACACAGAAAAATGAATTCAGTTACAAGAGAAGAGATTTTGGCTGAAGGAGAGAAAAAAATATGATAAAAGTTTGAGCTGTTTTAGAGCTGAGCTGGTAAAGCAGAAAAGTTCAGTCTCTTCTTCATGGATTGTCTGAATGCAAAGACTGAGCAGCCATCAGTCAGAGAAGCTTTAACTGGGATTCGTGCAGAGAGGAGGGGTTGGGCTAGATGGTCTCAGTGTCCCCTTCAAATTTATAAAGGTTGTCATGCCACAACATGTATCTATTGTGCTGTTGTTGCTCTAGCCCCACCTAGTGGCCGGGGGCAGATAAGCTTAACTTCTTATCTCTCTTTTCTGTCAGCCTTTGGAGGAGACGGAAGCAGCAGGTTTGACCGAGACACATGGTCATCCGGAGGCCTCTGTCCCTCACACGGAGCATCCCTGGAGAGGTTCCAGCTGCTTCTTTGTTGGCTGTTAGTTAATGCTGCCTATCTCCTATTTATCTTTGATTCTCACTCTTTGCATCTCCTCAGTTTCTCCGTGCCCTTTTCTCCCAATGAAACACCCAGATCCACCCCAGGCTCCCTTTCACTGGAGGAGAATAGGGGGGTTTAGCTGCCTGTTGAGCTGCACACAAACCCACCTGCAGTGGGGACGGAACAAAGGGGAAATTCCACCATGCTCATCACAAACCCACAAATACGGGAATTCATTTAAAAAAAATACAGCATTTTCAAATTAGCAGAGTTTAATATTAAAATGCCATGGTATCTACTCTTTGGAACCATTAATCCCTGAGTAATTGAATTGGACAGATCTGTTGAGTTGGTTCCCCTCCTTCTCCTCTGGATTCCTCCTCCAAAGGATCTAAGATTAATGGATCCATATCAGGACCCCCATACCTGCCATGGCTGCAGCCTTGGAAACCCCAAAGTCTTTTCACTCTCCTTCCTTCTCCTCCTCGATCTGGAGGAATAAGCGGCATTCAAGGCCTGGGCCAGAGTCTTCATCATACTGTAAAAGTGATCGTCATTTGGTATCCTTTTTCTGTTCCTTTTCTTCTGGGTCTCCAGTGGGGTTTTCTGGGTGCATCTTCTGCGGCCTTTGACAGAAAAGATGTTCTTTGAAAGAGAACAGAGAAAATAAAAATCTTGAAACTTTTCTTCCACAAAAAAATAGGGTTCAAAGGCAGAATCTTCTGGCCTATTTTTAAACACATAACCAAAGTTCCAAATACTATGGATGTATTTGAGAAGTCTGCGCTTTTTTAGTGTATACAATATAAAATTTGTGAGGATCCAGACTTTCCCTTCAATGGGTCTTGGCAGACGCATAAACGTTAAATGGAAAGGAATAATTCTGTCCCAAATGGAATCAAGTTCCATGAAATGAACAAAGACATTGACTTGTCTCCACTTAGAGAGGGCCTCCCTGGGGGCTGTTTTGTATCCAGTTGTTGAGAACAGTTGTGATATAACCACACAAATTCCACTCCTGACAAGCATAGGAGTAAAAATCCTCATGAAATTCTCTCCCTTCTCTGTGTTTGAAGCAAAGAGGCCAATCAGGGTCCATCTGAAATGGAGGAGCAGGTGAACAAGTGCTGGGTAGTTGAATCCTTCTTTGGGATTCATCTGGTGGAAAAAGGGTAATTTCCTTTTATCACTCAGAGCCTCTGAAACAATTGTATGACTGATCTGAAAAAGCAATGAAGAATGCCGTTATATTTGGGGTCAGATCAAGTCCAAAATATTAGATTTTAATAAATCCAACCTGGTTCTCATGAATGTATTAGAATAGTTTGTTAATCAGACATTGTTTAAAATATTAAAGTTTGTCTTAACTTTTAATAAAATATTAAGATTTGTCAATTGCATAATCCAAGTTTGGTCTTTAATTGAAGTTTTGTCTGTTCCAAGAGCCACAATTTTCAGAGTCTGTCAGTTTCCCTAGATTAAATTTTATGCCAATGCCCATATTTTCTGAATTTAGACAAAGGAGAAATTGTGTAAATTCCCAAATCAGCTCTGAGGGCAGCAGCTGGAGTCCTTTTACCCACCCCAAGATCCTCCTCAGAGGCTGAGATTGGGTTGGTTCTGCTGGTGGTTTCTCTCTGAAGCCCCAAACATCAGATTGATGGAAGAACATGGGGGAAAACTGGGCCTCTGATACTTTAATCATTGGGGCTGAGGAAGCTGGAGAGCTGTGAGGTTTTCATTTAAGCCCCACTTTCACTCCTGCCCTTTCTCTAACTGAGCTCCTTTTAAATTGGCTTTTAAATTGGGTTTTAAATGTTTTTTAGATAAATTGGATGTCTTAATTTGTTCTTTGAGCCTAAATTATTTAATCTGTTTTTAATAGTTTTTTAGCTTTTGTATGTCTTTGTATTTTATTTTGGCTGTTCACCGCCCTGAGTCCTTCGGGAGTAGGGCGGTATACAAATATGATAAAATAAAATAAAAAATAAATAAATGATGAGGGAGCCAAGATTCAGTCTCAGAGAAAACAACCCCAGGTAAGGAAAGGTGTTACTTGCTCTATTGGCTGACCATTTATGGCTATTATGTCATTTCCCAAAGACCATAACTTTTGAACTTGATTTTGTCAGATGTAAATGCCTTATTCCCTAATGTGTAAATAATGTATATATGGGATATCAGGGGTTAACTTATTCTTTGTTTCTTAATGTATTCATAATTCACCACTCCTACTCTTGGCTCCACCCTTTGTATATATAAGGAGCCACCTTCGCCATTTTCCTTGCTTCTATCTGTGAATATTCAGTGAATATAGAATGCCTACTATAATTAAAGAGAAATATATTTGAATCTCTAACTCTAAATATTATTATTGAGTCTGATCCTAAAAATATTGCAACAAACTGGTAGCAGAGGATGGTTTATTGACTCAATAAATAACTAAAAATGTCTAAGAAAGATAGGCCCAACACCAGGGCCTACAACAAAGAAATAGAAACTGAACAAGAAATAATCAACGAATCCACAAACGCGATTTCGAGAGAATCCGAAGAATACACCACTGAAGAAGAAGAACTAATAAATGAAAATGATGGCCAGGAAGAAATCGAAATAGAAAATAACGAACTCAGGTCAGAGATACTAAAGATTTTAAAAAGCCAGAAGAATGATGAAAGCCTCATCGCGAACCTCCTAGAAATGCTGAAGAACAGCGGAGCAGCGAGAGAGAAAAACATCGCTAAAGAGAAACCCAAAGACCAAAAAACTGTGAGTGATGTGACTACAGAGAAAGTCGTTATGAAAAAGAAAAGATGTGATCCCGCGCGAAATTTTGAATGGCAGCCATCTTGGTTTCAACAAGCCTCCAAAGTGAGCGAAGCAGAGCCAATCAAAATGCTCAGTTCAAAATTTCTGGCGCCAAAAACGTTATCAGACAACGAAAGTGAAAAGGAGGATTCAAACTCTTCGGAAGAGCCAGAATCAGAAAATGAAAACGACTTAACGAAATCCCAAGTAAAGTCAGCAATGAAGACGCTTTTTGCCGCATTCGGGCCAAAATTAAAAATTTCCAAAGCGCCAACGAAGAAGCAAGCGAACAAGCCGATGCTTCAAGACCTGCACGCTCCCATCCTGACTTCGAGAACGACGACGCCCGAGCCCAGAGAGCCATGTCGATTCCGCCCTACACCGCAGACCGAAGCAAGTGCCAATGCACCCAAAAGAAAGAAAAGAACAGCCGCCGCCATCAGAACTCCTAAGACCGAGCCAGAAACCGACTCGTCTGAAGAGGAACGGAGCGAGCGAGCTGCAATGGAGAGAACCTTCCACGACGACGTCAAAGAAGAAATGAACAACGCGCATGTGCGAAACTACGTAGACGGTCCGGAAAGACTTGAACTGGCCAGAGAACCGCGCAGACTCGTTGCGAGCATTCCCATGCCGTTTTGCAATTTTCTACACTTGCGAGACCACGGACTGCCTCAGGTTGTAAGTAATGGACAAAATAATGTGGGTAACTTACCCAGTGACTTCCCAAAACTTAGAGTTGATGGCATTAATTTACAAGAATGGTATCAACAGCTCCAGGTTGTATTTATGAAAGAAAATTTACTATTCTTTATCACTAGTCCCCCAAGAAGACCTTGGACTTTAAAAATAGATTGTTTACACCATAAGGCATTTTTCTTAATAATATCTAGTGTGTCCCCTGCAATGTATCATAGCATCAAACCAAACCTAACTGTTTCAGAAATAATTCAATGCATGTTTAATTTGTTTCACAGCAATAGTGTAGCTACCACCACAAGAATGTCTAAGGACTTCTTTTCTTCCAGAGTAAAACCAGGGGTTTCCATAAGTGAGCATTTAATATCTTTAAACAAAATAAGAGCTGAGCTGCATTTGAGGGGGGAAGTGATTTCAGATCAAACAATGAAAAGTGTTATTATCAACTCACTTGATTCATCATGGGATAGTTTTATGTCACACTTAGACACCATCAATCTAGGATATTTGTCAATAGAAAGTCTATCTAACAAATTGATAGCAGAAGACAATTCAAGAAAAAATCGTTATAGCAATCACACAGAACACAAACCTTTTAGGAAGGTAGCTTTCCAAGAAAAATATAATGAAACCTTTAAATGCCACAATTGTGGGTCCAGAGAACACAATAGAAGAGATTGCCCCAAAATCTCAAAAGAAAGACATAGGTCAGAATATAGGAATAAATACAATTATAGACAGTCTTCCACAGACAGACATAAATATAGAAGCCCACCAAATTACAGAGAAAATAGAGGGGGCAGAGAAAATTCAAAAGAGAGAAAATCTGGTTCACTGAATGGACTAAATAAACAAGATAGCACCAAAACGCAACCAAATGAGAACAATAATTGGCTTGTTGATTCTGGAGCAACTAATCACACCACTAATAACAAAAATATATTGTCTTCATTTACAGAAGATAAGTTTGTAATAAAAGTAGCTAACCAAGAAAAAGTTCAAGTACTAGGCAGAGGGAATGTGACCTTGCCTGGTCTAGGAAAAATAGAGGGGGTATTGTTAATACCAGAAATACCTCATAACATACTAAGTGTCATAAAATTAAGCAGAGATTCTGACATCAATATAATTTTCTCAAAGGGAAAAGCAACTTTAGAGAAGAATAAAACTAATGTAGGCACTGTGATGATTAAAGGAGGCCTACCCTATCTGATAACAAAAGAAAGATGGTTACATAACATTGATTCAAATATGGAAGATTGCATTGAGGCAGATGATGAAAATATTAGTAACAGTGACAATGATGAATGTAAAATATCTCATGATCACACAGATACACACAATGAGAAGAAACCAAAAATAGGTAAACCAATACATGACGAGTGTGCTCATATCTTACATAGGAAGTTAGGACATGCAAGTTTTCCTGTAGTACAAAAAATGATTGAACACGCAGAAGGTGTCAAAATAAAAAATTGTGAAAATTATTTGGAATGCTCAGTATGTAAATCTACTAAATTAAAAACTAGTCCCAGGCCAAAAAAATCCACCAGATCAACTAACAAAATTTTTGACTTAGTACACATGGACTTAGTTGGTCCATTAACTCCATCAATCACTTATAGAAAACGTTACTTCCTAACAATAGTAGACGATTATAGTCGCTATGGTTTTGTTTACACATTAAAACACAAGGATGAAACCTTTCAAAAATTTAAGGAATTTTATAAACGCATAGAAACACAACATAATATCAGAATAAAACAAATTATGACAGATAGGGGATGTGAATTCATGTCTAAGGAATTCTCCCAATGGTTAAAGGATAGAGGAATGTTACATTACACATCTAGTCCATTTTCTGCGTTCCAAAACGGGATTGCAGAGAGAAAGAATTCCACATTACAAACCATGATTAGATGCACATTAGAGGATGCTGGTTTAGGCAAACAATTTTGGTCAGAAGCCCTACATTATTCAAATTACACTCAAAATAGAACCTGGTCCAGTATTGTGAATAAGACACCATATGAGGTGATGTATAATAGGAAACCAAAATTAGCACACATGCACATATTTGGGGTCACTGCAGACGTACACATACCCAAACAATTGAGGAGAAAGGGAGAAAACGTATCCAGAAGATTAAGATTTATGGGATATGAAACTGGCACCAAAGGGTACAGATTCATTGATAATAATAATAAATTTATAGTTTCCAGAACAGCTGTGTTCCATGAACAGGCCAACTGGTCTAAATTACATCTTAATGAAATATTTCCGAATAAGTGCAAGGATACCAAATCTCGTGAGGAAGGGACGATAGAAAATCAAAATATTAACAGAAGCAAAAACAAAACCAAAACATGGACAAATAGTAAACACAAAATAAAGACAGACACATTAACAAAAAAGGAAGCAAGATATTTGCATGACTACCATAGCAAACCAGAAAGAACTATTAGGAACAACAGAAATCAAATACCAAATAAATACAAAGATTACATAATGCATATGGATGGTGAACAAATAACACCTAATACATATGAGGAAGTATTAAAACTACCTCGTGAAGAAAAAGAAAAATGGGAACTAGCTATGAAAAAAGAGATGGAGAGCTTACAAGGATTAAATGTATTCACACCTGCGATTGCACCCAAAGATAAAACAATTATTGGTACCAGGTGGATTTATAAAATTAAGAATCTAGAAGGAGGCAATACCTTATACAAAGCTAGATTGGTTGCACAAGGTTATGCACAAAAATATCCGGAGGACTATACTGACACATACTCCCCCACAGTAAGAACAGAGAGTGTTAAAACAGCTCTAGTAGTAGCATCCACACTCAATCTTGATGTATTCCAATATGACATACAGACTGCGTACCTACACGCAAAACTAGATAAGGAGATATACGTAAGAGCACCTCACAGTCAATACACTAATAAAAATGAAATTTGGCTATTGAACAAGAGCTTATACGGATTAAAGCAATCTGGCAAAAGATGGTACGATTGCTTGGTAAAAGTACTTAAAACCATGGATTTCAACGCTACCACTGCTGATAACTGTTTCTTTGTCAAAAAGAGTGATGATCACGTTGAGTTTGTATTGATTTACGTAGATGATATTTTATATATAGGAAAACACAGAGAGAGAAGAGAAATCTTTGTAAACAAGTTAAATGAACATTTCTCGTTGAAATCTCTAGGTAAAATAAACAAATACCTTGGTGTACAAATTAACAAAACTAGAAAGGGTTTCAAACTTACTCAGAAAGATAAGATTATTGAACTTCTAAACAAATGTAATTTAAACAATGCCAAACCCTGTGACACTCCTATGCAAACTGATTTCCTTAGAAATACTGATGAATCTTCCCCTGAATTCAAGGATAATACATTCTATAGATCAGTAATAGGTTCACTTCTTTATATATCTAATTGGACCAGACCAGATATTGCATTACCACTCAATTTATTATCAAGGCACGTTAGTAAACCAACAATGTATCACTGGGAAGCTGTCAAAAGAATTTTAAGATATCTGAAAAGTACATTGGACTTTTGTCTAGTATTAGAACCTAGTGATAACAAAGAACCAAGACTTACATGTTACGCAGATGCGGATTGGGCTGGAGATACATCATGCAGAAAAAGTACCTCTGGTTATATTTTTCTGTTAAATGACTGTCCAGTTTACTGGTACACTGGTAAACAAGAATTGGTAGCCACTTCAACCACAGAAGCGGAGTATGTTTGTTTATCCAAAGCTGCAAATAACCTTGTATGGTTTAATGATTTAATTTCAGATGTTTGGAAAAAACCTGCTTTGCCTTTTGTTATGCATGAAGACAATAAAGCGGCCATTGAAATATCTAGATCCGATGCCATTGGACAAAGATCCAGGCATATAGATATAAAATTTAAGCATGTGAGACAATTGTCCCAAGATGGATTTATCAAAGCAGTACATTGCGATACCTCTGAACAATTGGCTGACATATTGACGAAGCCTTTACCTTCTAAACAGCACAAATACTTAACTTCCAGATTGTATGTATTATATTGTCCTGAATCTGAATGTAATTGGTGTTGTATAGCGAACCGGCATTTAGAGGGGGATTTGTCAGATGTAAATGCCTTATTCCCTAATGTGTAAATAATGTATATATGGGATATCAGGGGTTAACTTATTCTTTGTTTCTTAATGTATTCATAATTCACCACTCCTACTCTTGGCTCCACCCTTTGTATATATAAGGAGCCACCTTCGCCATTTTCCTTGCTTCTATCTGTGAATATTCAGTGAATATAGAATGCCTACTATAATTAAAGAGAAATATATTTGAATCTCTAACTCTAAATATTATTATTGAGTCTGATCCTAAAAATATTGCAACAGATTTATTAATTATCAGATAATTATTATGACAAAACAATTCAAGTCTTCTTCACAGGGTATACAATCCAATGTGTAAGTATGATAATATCACATTATCAGTGTAAATCAGTGTATTCCAATAGGAATTTAGCAGGCTAAACATGCGTACCTATAACAGAACTTATAACAAAATAAAAGGGTTGGAAGGGACCTTGGAGGTCTTCCAGTCCAACCCCCTGTTCAAGCAGTAAACCAGGCATAATAGCAGTAACTGTGAGAGGGATCCTGGAGTCTTAGCGGACAACCAATTAAATATGAGTCAAGAGTGTGCAGCAGCAGCCAAAAAAGCCAATGCAATCCTAAATCTCATTAACAGAGGGATATTAGTTAATTAATTAATAGAGGGATATTAATAGAGGGATATGTAGCGGACAAAAAAGCTCTACAGAAAATCATTAAAACTGCCCAGAATATTATCGGACCAGCTACCAGCCCTGGACAACATCTTCGAATCTCGCTGTTTGAGGAAGTTGCATAACATTCTCAGAGCCTCTTCCCATCCTGCTTACAATCTTTTTGGACTGTTGCCTTCTGGCAGAAGGTACAGAACAATTAAAACTCAGACCACACGTTTTCTGAATAGTTTTTATCCCAGAGCTATAATTGCACTCAACAATGAACAATGAGTTGTTGGACAGTATTACTTAGTCTGTTGTGTAGATGTTTGGGTGGTTTGGGGGGGGAATAGTGGTGGGTGGGACCTGGTCTTTGGGTGTCAAGTAAATTTCGTTGTATGTGTATACTGTGTATACACAAAACATGACAATAAAGTTTATTTATTTATTTTTTATTTTATATAATCAAGATTAAGAGAGGTATTAATTCCACCCTCTAAAGCCTTAGTAAGACCACACCTAGAATCCTGCATCCAGTTTTGGTCACCACACTATAAAAAAGATGTTGAGACTCTAGAAAAACTGCAGAGAAGAGCAACCAAGAGGATTAGGGGACTGGAGGCTAAAACATACAATGAATGTTTGCAGGAACTGGGCATGGCTAGTCTATTGAAGAGAAGGATCAGGGGAGACATGATAGCAGTCTTCCAATATTTGAGGGGCTGCCACAGAGAGGAGGGGGTCAAGCTATTTTCCAAAGCACCCAAAGACTGGGCAAAGGCCGGACAAAGGCCAGACAAAGGCCGGACAAGGGATAATGGATGGAAACTGAACAAGGAGAGATTCAACCTGGAAATAAAGAGATAAAGTTGCCTTCAGAAGTTGTGGGAGCTTCATCACTGGAAGCTTTCAAGAAGAGACTGGACCGTCATCTGTCAGAAATGGTATAGGGTCTTCTTGGATTAGATGACCTACAAGGTCCCTTCCAACTCTGTTAATGCGTATCTATCTATACTATTCCAGACAAGTGGCTGTCCAGTCTCTTCTTCAAAGCCTCCAGTGATGGACCACCCACAATTTCTGAAGGGTAGAAGTTCCATTCCTCACCATTAGGAAATTTCTCCTTAGTTCTAGGTTGTTTTTCTCCTTGATTAGTTTCCATCCATTATTTCTTCTTGCCTTCTAATACTTTGGAAAATAGGTGGACCTCCTTTTCTCAGTGGCAGCCCCCCAAATATTGGTACATTGCTATGATGTCACCCCTTGTCTTTTTCACTAGACTAGACATACTGAATTCCTGCAACTGTTCCTCATATGTTTTAGTCTCCAGGCCCTTAATCATCTTTTCTGCACTCTTTCCAAAGTCTCTACATCATTTTTAAAATATGAAGACTAAAACTGGATGCACTATTCCAAGTTTGGTCTTGCCAAGGCATTATAAAGCAGTACCAATAATTCATGTAATCTTGATTTTATCCCTGTTAATGCAATTTAGGACTGAATTAGCTTTTTTTAGCTGCTGACACAGATTGCTGGCTCATATTTAAGTGATTGTCCACTAGGACTCCAAGTTCCTCTCACAGTTACTGCTATGGAGCCAGGTTTCACCTCATCTGTAAGTGGACATTTGGTTTTTCTAGCCTAAGTATAAAACCTTACTTTTCTCTTCATTAAATTTCATTTTGTTAGATAGCCCCCGGGTTCAAGTCTATCTAGATCCATCTGGATCTTCAGCCTATCTTCTGGGCTGTTGGCTATTCCTGCCGCTTTAGTGTTGTCTTCAAATTTGATGA
The DNA here is from genome assembly GCF_059756535.1 of Pantherophis guttatus. Taxonomy (NCBI): domain Eukaryota; kingdom Metazoa; phylum Chordata; class Lepidosauria; order Squamata; family Colubridae; genus Pantherophis; species Pantherophis guttatus. Next base: position 105,560,873 of record NC_142068.1, on the reverse strand, counting down.
TTTCCCCATTTCTCCCCTCATCCAAATCATTGATGAAGGTGTTGAAGAGAACTGGGCCTAAAATGGAGCCTTGGGGTCCCCCACTGCTTGTTTCCCTCCATGCAGATGTAGTTCCATTGAGGACCACAGGCTGAGCCCATCTGGATGTGATGCTGTCTATCCCACATATTTTCAGCTTCCTGAGAAATAGGTTGTGGTTTCCTTTGTCAAAGCCTTTCTGAAATCCAAGTACTGTATACTACATGCACTGCATTTCATTGGTCCACTAATTTAGTCATTTTTGTCAAAGAATGAAATAAAGTTTATTTATGATCTGTTTTTTGACCCTGCATTAGTCCTAGTAAGTCATTCATATCTCGACTGAAGAACAAGGGTTCAAATATGCATCTTTCCCTTCCCCCTTGGTAAGCATAGATCCTTCTTCTCATGGCTTCATTGAGCCCAAACCTCCCTCTCAAACAAGGGCTTGGATCAGGGCCAACAGGCTGAGCTCCATTTTGAGGGCCATCCATTTTCTCCATCAGATTTCTTTGTTTATTGAGTCAAATGTTGCACTAACATCTAGAAAGCAGCATATCTTGTTTTACTTCACATATAGATTAGATATTTCAGGACAAATTTGTTGCCAATATTAGATTATTAATTTATGCATTCAAATTTGAAATTTGAAATTGGTTTTAAATTGAAATGTTTTAAATTATGGGCCAAATTATTTAATTATTTTAAATCTATTTTAACTTTTGTGTGTAAAGTGTTTTACTTTGGCTGTTCACTGCCCTGAGTCTGAAAGGAGAAGGGCGGTATAGAAATCTGAAAAATAAATAAATGCATAATTTCTTATAATATCTATATTGCTTTTAATTCTACCTAAAATCTTCTGTTTCTTCTGCAAGGAATGCATTTTTCTCAAGTTTAACTAAGAGGATCATGGCATAAATTTTAGCCACAATATCTGCTAGTCTATTTGTCCTATAATTGCTTGAATAATTTTCATTCCACATTTTAACTAGATAAAATGCTACTATTGCAAACTTCAATCCAACTGGATAGGGCAGGCATTATTTATCTGTGAAAATGAAGATGTCAATAGAGGCCCCAACAACCAGGGATATTTTTTGATCAGTTAAATAGTTGGTAGAATATCTTCTCCAGGTAATGTATTGCTTGCATTTCAGGCCTTTTATGATTAATCTCAACATGAACATAATGGGGTAAAATATTGACATTTTTGCTAATATGGAGAAAAGCAGCTCTTGAATTCCATGGAGAAGACATGATTGCATCTATTGCTGACACACCACCACCCACCCCTCACTTTACCAGAAGGAGAAAAACACACACAAACCTGTGGGACTTTGTAGGTGTCTCCTAATGTTGACATTTGGATGGAGATCTCCCTCTTGGTTCCATCAAGAAGAGCCAGGAGGTTCTCCTTCCTTCCACAGCTGTAGTTGGGGACATTGGCTTCTCCAGTGGAGAGCATGTCCAGCAAGGCATCTGAAGTGTAGAAAGTGCTCAAATAGTTGTTATGGATGTTGTAGCCCAGTGTGAGATTGTGCAAGAGATGGGAATTCTTGTTGGCCAGTTGAATGTTGAAAATGAATACTAAGCAAAAAAAAGAAGTCCTATTGAAAAAAAAGTTATTATAATCAACAGCCACAACAAATAGTTTTGTTATATATAATATATATAATCCTCCAGAAGCCTACTGAGCCTTAAACTAGCATTGATCCAAAAGCAATGATCAGTTCCACATATATGGAAATGGGCTGAGGTACAGCAACTACAACTGATTCCACCACTACTTTAAATAAAATCCATTATCCAAGTGATAAATTAAAGACTGAACAGAGAGAGGAAAATAATCTGCAGCCTTTTCAGCTTTTTTTCAGACCCCTTTTTGGGTCTCTTTCACAAAATCAGACCGAAGAGAGAAGCCATGGAAATCAAAATCATTCAGGAAATTACACATATTCCCCAATATAGGAATAAATGAAAAATAAAAAAACAGAAAAGAAGGAGAGTGTTAGAATGGAGAGACTGCAATTCCATCACCCTGAATGACTTACGAATCATAGAAAGCAAACTGAAGAGAAGGAGCCACGTTGAAAGGCAACTTTGTATGCAATATTTCATTTCCACTGATGACTATACTGATTAGATGGTCTCCTGGTCTGTAGTAGCTCCATGGTTTCCCATCCTGGTTCTCCAAACTCAATGGGCATTTCATTCTCAGCTTCCCAGAGACTGAATGGGACAAAAGCAGCATCAGAAGCAGAAGCAGGAGGTCCATAATTGATGGTGTGAATCAATGAATCCCTTTCCTGTTTCTAAAGAAGAATTAGAAGAATCAAAGGACTCTCACAAGGTGGAACATCCAGTTGCTTTTTCTCAACACAAAGAAACACTCAGCTTCACCTGGAAAGGAGAGAGATGTAGATTCAAGAGCACAGACTCTGCCTGTCCCAAACCTCCATATTTCTCTGCCCAAAGTCTCCCCTGGAGGATTCGGCCAAACAGCAGAGCTGAAACTTTTATCATAATTCTCCCTCTCAGGAGGGATCCCTGGGTAATTCAAGTAGTTCTTGCAGTCAAAGATTGTTTGGAAATTCTCTGGAGGGAAATGAAAGAGAAATAATCCCCATGTGATTCAAAATAACAGGGGCAGAGATGGAATTAAATTGGTCATCTAGAATTGAGAGTTTTGGGGGCTCCATGTAGGGAATACATGGTACCTGTGGCTGAAGAAATAAATAAATCTGATATTTGTTCGTATAGTGATGAAAGACAAAACTCTGTGGGCCAGTTAATGCCAGAGCCTGCCACAGATCTGAAATAGCTGCCAGCTGAGTTGGAGCCAAAATTTACTTTATTTTGAAAGCTAATGCTCAAGGGCACTGCACAAAAGGGCTGATGCAATAGTGCAGCCAATCTCTAAGACCCACAGAGAAATCCCAGGATGGCCAGGGAAGAGGAGGAGATCTGGGGCATTCCTGGGAAGATACTAACCTGGTTTCTAGGTCCCAGGGTTGAATGTTGGGGGGATGCAGCCCCCAGGGTTTCTCCAGCCTCACTTGGGCTCCGTGTCTTTCCAGGAAAGGCTCCTGTGGGGGAGTAGCCATGCAGGGCTGGGTCTTCCAAGGGGGATCCGGAGTTGCCCGGGAGGAAAAGACAGCCAGCCTCACCCTGGAGGGGACCCTCCATGACTCTGAGGAAGATGGGGGTCCCCCGTCACCCCTCCAGTGTCCCCTGCTGAGGAGGCCCTCTTCATAGCAGCCTTTTCTGGGGAAGGGGCTTAAGCCCCCCTCCCTCTGCAATTCTGGGAGCTTTTGCCCCTTTCTCATCCCCTCCCCCCCTTTGGCTTGGCGTCTTCAGCCTCTTCTCCATCAGGCTGAAGGCAGGGAAGCTCCCAGGCAACCGTCTCTTCCCCCTCTTTGATTGGCTACAGGGTTGTCATGATGAAGGGGGCAGGCAAGGAATAGAAGCAGCCAGTAGAGAGAAAGAGAGGCGGGACTTTTGTTGTTCCTGAGAACTGGAGGATTTGAATGCAAAATCTGCTTTCTTTTAGGAAACCCTTTATATTATTATAGAAAAGTAAAAAGTTGAGATTCGATTTTAATGCTTTATATTACTGCAACAGAGGAAGTCTGAAGTCAGCACTTTTTTTCTTTTCTCCCTCCCCCCTCACTTCTCTTTCCTCCCCCCCCCCAATTTCTTCCTCTTTGGTTTCTTTTTGATTTTGTTTTTTGTATTTTATTCTATAATCTAATAAAGTGTTTTTTGTTTTTTTTAAAAAAAGAACTGGAGGATTTGAATGCAAAATCTGCTTGGACAGATTGTTGGACAATCTGGTCATTCAAGGCTTTCCAGGACTAATGAAGGATCCTGAAGGAATCAGGTCCAAAGAGCCATTCAATTCAAATTAATTCAATTCAATTAAACTCAACATTTATTATGGTCACATGCCAAAAGCATTAAAGAGAAGAAGAAAAATTAAAATACTGACAGTTTGTGCCCCCAAGAATTAACAATTAAAAAACAACAACAAATCTCTTAGGATTAAAACCGAGGCACATTAAAAAGCAGGAACCAATAGCAGAATTGAAGGAATTAAAAAAAGATCTTGAGGGGTATTCCAAATCCAGATCTCTATTTACATCACAAAATAAATTTCAAAGGATCAAATTGACTTTACAAAAGCATTTCCTCTTCAGCCCTTCAGTTCTTTCCTCTTTGCACCTTCTTACAAGTTATCCAGCAGCAGAAGAATGAGGGAGGGTCTCCTAGGGCCTACAGACCCTCTGGAAGTTTTGTGAGGGGACTATGATCCTGTAAAGGACCTCCAAAAGTCATGGAAAAAATGGGGGGCACTTTTTGCCTGGTTCTCAGAGGCTTTTCAGGGTTGCCTGGATGTGGTGGAGATGGACTTCCGGTGGCATCGTAGGCGCTGAAGATGCTCCTTTTGTGAGCGCCGGCCCCGGGATCACATTAAGCTGCTAGAACAGCGTAAATCAACTGTCTAGCGGCTTGAAAACTTTCTCCCTAGGAAAAAGGGAGGAAGAGAGCAGACGGGTGCAGGTAGAGCTCCCCAAGAAGCCCCAGGAACAATTCTGGGGCTTGAAGGGTGAGAGCTCCCTGGAAGCCCGACAGAGCTCCGGATCCGGGACGTTTCTGCTTTAAGCAGAAGAAGACACCACGACCACCTCTGCAAACAATGCTTGGAATAAAACATTATTCGGAAGCAGGCTGAGCAAACTCAGGAGACATCAGATTTGCAAGTACTAAACTTTAACTCCAAATGTGTATTACTTCCTTCTGATTTATTAAGAGGAGAAAGTGAAACCAAGATGGCGATTGAGCTTTAATGGGGCGTGAAAGTGAAAGTTAAAAAGGAAAGTTTCGTTTAGCGCTGGCAGCCCCGGTCTAAAATTAGAGATCTTTGCTTGAAAAGAAAGAAGATTAAAGGTTAAAAAGACTATAGCAATGTTTTTTTTAAAAAAAGGATTGATATCATTTAAAGACTGGAAATTTCTGGATTTGGTGGATTTGTTGTTCTGGTTGCTGAATAAATTTAAATTGGAAACTAAAAATGGCTTCAAAACAAATAATGACTATTGTTCCTAAAAGTGCTGGGAGCTCACCAGCTCAAACGTCCAAATTGCAATATCTCTCTCTTCCAACGGAACTACCAATATTAACACTTGAAATGTTGCAGGAAGCCCTTAAAACACAAGCCTCTGTTATAGAAAAAAAAATTACTTCGGTGTTTGAGGATAAAATTCGAGATGTTGCTGAGGAGACAGCTCAAATTAAAGAGTTCATTCAAAAACGAAATCAGGAAATTAGAGAAGATATTATCATGGCAGTCCAAGGTCTGGCAGGCCATATTGAGGCAATAGATGAAAAAGTGGAAGAAATTAAGCAGTCTAATGAGAATCTGGAAAATAAAATGGGAGATGTCCAGAATAAGATGGAAAGAGCTGAGGCCGAGGTGATAATGATACAATATAGAGATATGGAATTTGCTTTGAGAATAAGAGGCCTCAAAGAAAATAAGCAAGAGAATGTGAGAGAGATTTTTTCAGAAGCATTTGCACAGATAATGGGAGATCAAAAAGCAAATCTTGAATGGCAAATTGACAAAATTTACCATGTCAATTCATGGGTGGCCAGACAGAAACATCTACCAAGAGACATTGTAGTTTATTTTACAACAAGGAGAATACGTAGTGTAATCCTACAAGTCACCTTTAAAAATAAACTTCAAGTGCAGGGGCAGGAGGTTTTAATACTGAAAGAAATCCCCCCCCCAATGTTGAGAGCCAGAAGGGATTATGCCTTTCTGGTGGAAGAACTGAGAAACCGTCAGATACAGTACAGATGTGAGGTTCCAGCTGGACTAGTGGTGAACTATTCAGGAGAGAGATATCGTCTTAACTCAGTGTGGAAGGCAAGAGATTTTTACACCAATGTACTAAAGGCTGGATGCCCACAGTCCCCAGAAGCTAGAAGGAAGACGGAAGCAGAGGGGCAAGAAAGGGGGAGAAAGAATTGTTGGCACAGGCCCAAAGGGGAGCTTTGATTACTCAAGAAGATTTAATACAACTTTTGACTACTGTTCAAGCCTTGGAGATAGAAGAACCTAAGGATCAAAGACAGACCCGAGCGGCAGCCAAGCGTCAAGAAGAATTAAGAGTGCAGCAACTTCAGATGATTCAAGAAACTACAAAAACAGAAGCAGTGGGAGGAGCAAGGTCAAAAAGTAAAATGCATGGAGATTTCCAGCAGATGCTCCAAAAGCTTCAGGGGGCCAAGAATGGAAACTAGATTTCTGACTTGGAATGTTAATGGCTTAAATTCACCACAAAAGAGGAGAAAAATATTTCATTATTTGAAACAGTTTAAAAATGATGTAATCTGTTTACAAGAGACTCATTAGAAGCAAAGATCAAAAATATTTAATAAATGCAAAGTTAGGTATACATTTTGTTGCATCTGCTCCCAAGAAGAAGAATGGTAGTTATATACCTAAAAAAAGACTTAATTGCCAAATTAATTGAAGCAGATGATCAAGGAAGATTTATAGCAATTAAACTTTTAATAAAAGGAAAAAAAATACTTTTAATTGGAGTATATGCACCGAACCAACAGCAGGAAAATTTTTATAAGCTTTAACATTCCAAATTACTACAATGGGATTATAAACCATGCATTTTATTAGGCGATTGGAATGGAGTGAACAGAGAATACAAAAAATAGAATCCAAGGTGGAACAACAAGAGAAAGATCTAGAGACAGTAGATCAAAAATTAATGGCCCAGAACAGAGACTTGGAGGATTCGATCACGCAGTTGGAAATGGATAGGGCCTCTTTCTATCTGCATTTCCAAAACGTTACAGAAGACAAGGATGAAAATTTAGGCCAAGTAATGGCTGAATTAATAGCGGAGGTGCTCCAACAGGATACAGACGATATAATAAAAGAATTGGACGAGGTGTACAGAGTACAGACGAACTACGCTAGACGGAATAAACTACCCAGAGAGGTACATATAAGGTTCGCAAGAAAGAAAGTTAAGGATATTTTTTATAAAATGGTAAAAGAAGAACCGATCAATTATAAGGAAAAGGAGGTGGTTGTCCTGAAGCAAGTGCCGAGGAGGGTGAGAGAACAACGAAGAGACTACAGATTCCTTGCCACACAGCTGAACAAAAGGAATATACTTTTCAGATGGACCTTGCCGGAGGGCATGCTGATTACTTGGCAAGGGAGGAGAATTAAAATAAACAGTTTGGTGGAGGCTCAAGAATTCCTTGACCAATTGAGAGGGTCAGAAGATGAAAAAAGTAGCAAAGAGGAATTAGAAGCTGTGACCACGGAAGAGGAACTCACCCAAAGAAGATCCCAAGAAGAGGTCCCGACGGGGAAAGAGAGCTCAGAGGAGAAAGAAAAGGAAGAGAAAGAAAGTAGAGAAGCAGGGAAGAAACAAAGACCTCAAAGAGCAGTCCGAGCAAACACCAACCTCAAATTTAAGTAAATTAACACAAGGCAAAAAGGATGGATGATTGGAAAATCCTATCGATTAATGTAAATGGACTTAATGATCATAAAAAAAGAAAAACCTTCTTTAACAAATTAGTCACACAAAATGCAGACATAGTCTGTCTTCAGGAGGTACACATTAAACAAGAACACAAAAAATATTTAGAATATAAAAAATTAGGGAATCTTTATACCTCCTTAGCCATGAAGAAAAAGAGAGGGGTGGCATTATATATCAAAAAAGAAATAAAGACAGAACTGAAATATGCAGACCCCAAAGGTAGATTACTAATTGTTGAAATTGAGAGGGGCAATTTGGCAATATTAATAGCAGCGATTTATGCACCAAATAAAAATCTGAAAGAGTTTTTCAACAAAACACGAGAAATAATAAGAGGATTAGATAACAATAATATTTGCATCATTGGGGATTTCAACGGAGTGGTTGACGCAAACAAAGATCACAAAAGACCCAGAGGCCAAAAGAAAAAAAGGAAAAATTTACCAAAAACCTTCTTCGACTTGGTGGATGAACTAAACCTTGTAGATATTTGGCGAATTCTACACCCCAATAAAAGACAATACACATTTTATTCTAACCCCAATAAATCATGGTCTAGAATAGACATGATGTGGATAAGCAGGAACTTGGGTATGGACATTGTATCAGCAGAAATCTTACCCAATACCTGGGCAGACCACAGTCCATTGGAAATCGGATGGAAAAGCAGATATAAGAGAAAGAATACAAGATGGAGAATGAATACACAATTTTTGAGAGACAAAAAAAATATTGACAAAGTCAGGGGAGAGTTAGCAATCTTTTTTGAAGAAAATGAAAAAGAATGAATGGACCGGGGAATAATCTGGGATACGATGAAGGCCTATTTAAGAGGCCTAATGATATCATACGGAGCATATAAAAATAAAGAGAGGAGAGAAGCTCAAAGAATATTGCTAGAAGAACTGGCAAAGGCAGAGAAAGAGGCGCAACAAAACCCTGACAATGAAATAATAAAAGAAAATTGGATGAATATTCGTCATAAATTTTAATTTATTGTTGTTTTAATTTACGGCCAGAATATCTAATTATTTTAATACTGTTTTTTAAATTTTGTATGCTTTGTTTTTACTTAGGCTGTGCACCGCCCTGAGTCCTATTTGGAGAAGGGCGGTATAGAAATTTAAACAAATAAATAAAATAAATAAATAAAATTAAACATAATAGAACAAGAAAAATTAGCATACAATATTAAGAGAACAAAACAATATTATTTCGAGAACGCCAATAAGCCAGGAAGGTGGTTATCCTACAGAATTAAAAAAGAGAGAGAGAAAGGAATTATTCTCCAATTAGAAGACACTGAAGGCCATATCACAACTAAGGAAGAAGAAAAACAGGAAATAGCACGTGAATTCTATGCGTCTTTATATAAAGAAGAAGACATACCCAAAGAGAAAGTAAAACAATATTTATTGGAAGAGGGAATGCCACAGATCGGAGAGGAGGAAAAAGAGATGTTGAACAAAGAGATCACATTAACAGAGTTAAAGATTGCAATTGCCAAATTGAAAAAGAATAAATCTCTGGGCCCGGATGGATTCCCAGGGGAATTATACAAAAATTTAGAATTAGAAGACATTTTACTCCCAAGAATGCTCCAAATTTTTAATGAGGCCTTAATGAAAAATAAAATACCAGAATCTTGGAGAGAGGCCTATATTACACTCTTACCAAAAGAAGGATCGGATACCAAATTGATACAGAATTATAGGCCCATTTCCCTTCTCAATATTGATTATAAAATATACATGAACATATTAGCGGAAAGACTAAAAAGAATCCTCAATAAGATAATACATAGCGATCAGAATGGATTCCTCCCAGGGAGGCAATTTAGGAATAACACAAGGACGATTCTGGACGTGATAGAATATTATGAGGAACACCCGGAAAAAGAGGTGGCAGTAGTATTTTTAGATGCACAGAAGGCCTTCGACAATTTGAACTGGGAGTTTATAAAGCAACAACTGAATATAATGGGATTTGGACAAAATTTTACAAATACAATAAACACGATTTACGAGAAGCAAAGGGCCAATATTTTAGTAAACGGTGAACTTACCAAAACATTTCAGATCAGCAAAGGAGTAAGACAGGGATGCCCAATGTCACCACTTTTGTACATATTGGCACTAGAGGTGCTACTGAAGAAGATTAGAGAGAGTGATCAAATTAAAGGGCTTAAAATTAGGAAAGAAACATATAAAGTTCAAGCATTCGCGGACGATGTCGTTTTAATTATGGAAGAACCGGTGGAAACAGGCATACAAATATTGGAAACACTCGATAAATATGGAGAAGTAGCGGGGCTCAAATTAAATAAATCTAAAACCAAAATGCTCACCAAAAATATGACGAAAAATCAGAAGGAAACATTGGAGAAATCTATGGGAATCCAAATTGTGAAAAAAGTTAAATATCTGGGAGTATGGATCTCAACAAAGTACCTGGCCCTCAAAGAGGATAATTATGTCCCCTTGGTAAAAAGCATAAAACAAGATTTAGAGAAGTGGGGGAAGTTGCAAATTTCCTTCCTCGGGAGGATACGACAATCAAAGTGAGCATTCTACCCAAGCTGTTGTATCTGTTCCAAACAGCGCCAATTAAATTAGATAAAAATTTTTTTAGCGAATTGAATGCCACTATTAGGAAATTTATTTGGGGAGGAAAGAAACCAAGAATAGCAATCAGGAGTTTACAAGACAAAAAAAATAGAGGAGGGCTCGGATTACCTATATGGGAAACATATTACAAAGCAGCAATCCTTGTATGGCTAAAAGAATGGGCGACTTTAGCGAACAAAAGAATTCTAACGCTAGAAGGGCATGATCTCCAAATGGGTTGGCATGCCTACTTATGGGAAACGGGGAAAAAAACCAAAACACATTTCAACAAACATAAATTGAGGGACATATTGAAGTCAACGTGGGAAGAAATAAGACAAAAACACTACACTAAAATTCCCAGTTGGCTCTCAACCATGGAGGCGATAATTTACCCAAACGTCTTAGATCATGGTAAAACCGTAAAATATAAAGAAATCCTAGATGAGGCAGGGAACCTCAAAACAATAGAACAATTAAAAGATCAAGGCACTTTTGTTGAATGGTGGACATACGCACAGATAAAATCAAGATATAAAAAAGATAAAGAACAATATGGCATAGAAATGGGTAGCAAAGATTTTGATAAGATTTGGATGAGTACAGATAACAAACTATTAGCTAAATTGTACAACTATTTAGTAGAATATGACCTGATGGAAGAAGTGGTTAAAGGCCCAATGCTAGCATGGGCCAAAAATATTGGGAAAAATATAAATCTGGAAGAATGGGATCAAATATGGAACAACAATATAAAACTTACCAAGGCAACCACTTACAAGGAGAACCAGTATAAGATGATTTATAGGTGGCACCTAGCACCAGCTAGGATTGCCAAGATTTATCCCAACTCAAACCCAAAGTGCTGGAAGTGTGGACACCAGCAAGGTACTTTTTACCACTGCTGGTGGACCTGCTCTCAAGCAAAAAAATATTGGAAGATGATTTGCAATTGGCTTTCAGAAATAATAGGTGAAACCTTTGAATTAGACCCTAAAATACTTCTCCTGGGAATTCTTAAGGCGGAAATGGCAAAAAAGAAGAAATACTTGGCAGTGCATATAATAACAGCAGCAAGAATCGCTTTCGCTCAACAATGGAAAGAGAAAAAAATACCAACTAAGGAACAAGTAATTGGCAAAATAATGGAATGTGCCGAAATGAATAAATTAACATTAGAAATTAATGACAGAGAAGATTCTGATTATTATAGCGTATGGGACAAGTGGTACGGGTGGTTAGAGAAGAGGAAATTGAAATAAAAATGAAAGAGACCAGAACAAGTACAAGAAATAGTAAAATGAAATAGAAAGAGAAGATGTACTGTGGATGGTAGGAAATAAAATAAGGCAAGGAAAGGTTACATGGGTAAGCAAAAGACATGACTTATGTATTTACTAATTTATCGTTAAAGATTATTATATATATATACACTAAGAATGATATGAGAACACAATTCTTTATACCATGTAACTGGTCTGCAAAGATTATCTATATATGTACAATATGTAAATTGTATTTATTTCTTTTTCCATATTATGTAACCGGATGGACAAAAATTGTATTATTATAATTTCTTAATAATAAAACATTAAAAAAAAAAGGAATGGAGTTTTGGACACTAAAAAAGATAAGAAGGGACTCTTGCAAAATATCTCAACGCGTGCTAGACTGCCAAAATCTTTTTTTGAAATGATGGATGATATGGAGTTGAGAGATATTTGGAGAGAGAGGAACATTGAAGAAAAAGACTTTACTTTTTTCTCTGATAGACATCAGTCCTTCTCTAGGATTGATTTCATATTAATTACTAATGATCTTTTTTCTAGGGTGAAGAAGACGAAGATCTGCCCAAGAGTTTTAATGGATCATAGTCCAGTTTGGATGGAATTAGAGTATGGAATGGAATCTAAGAGGTCTTGGATGCTAAATGAAAATCTGTTTAGATATGAAGAAAATGTAAAAGAATGCAAATAAATTCTGAAAGAATTTTTTACTATAAATATGCATAAGGGTACATCTATGGAAATGGTTTGGGATGCAAGCAAAGCATATATGAGAGGTACTGTCAGGTATGCTTCCTTCAATATCCAGGAAAGGAAAACCCAAACTCAAACATTTTGAAGAGATTAGTACTTTTACTGAATATGAAATGATCGCAACCCAGGTAAAGCTGGAAGTGAGCAAAACGCACGAAATGCATCTACTAAGTTTCTCCCCCCCGTGTCCATTAATCATCAGCCAATCCAAAGGTCTCCCAAAGGTCAGGTGGCATTACGTCTGGCAGCGTCATTCATCAGGAATGTAGGGCAGTTGGTCAGCCGTCCCCTTTGAAGATTCACTTTCGTTTCTCGGGAAGACACGTCCTACAATGGGAAAAAAACACCTCCTACATCTTCCCCCCCCCTTGCCTCCCCTAACTAATCCCTCCCCCGTTTCTTATGGCAGCTGAAGCAGGCAAAGCTGAGGCTGACATTTGGCCCCTCTTGCAGAAGAGACGTTATTCCTAAATAAGAGGAAAGAAAGGAGAAAGAAACAGAATATATACAATAATTATGGTTTATCTGGGTATTTGGTATAGAATTACTGTATTTTCCTGGGAGCTCAGACATCCCGTTTATTCACCCATTCAGCCTGAGACAAAGGGAAATGTTTCCAGGCAATCAGATATTGGACTTTACCATGGTGTTTTCTAGAGTCCAAGATTTCCTTAACTTCAAAATGTTGCTCCCCCTCTATGAGAATGGGAATTGGAGGGGTGCCTTGGTCAGCCCTTAGGGGAGACAAGTGTTCAGGTTTTAATAAGCTAACATGAAATACAGGATGTATACGTCTCAACGTTCTTGGCAATTCCAATTCAACTGTTACTGGATTAATCAGTCTAATCACACGAAATGGTCGCACATACTTAGGGCCCAGCTTTTTAGACTTCTGGGTAGTCTATAAGTATTTAGTAGATAAATAGACTTTATCACCCACTTTATAAATGTGAGCTGGGGACCTTTTCTTATCGGCTTGCGCCTTATGGGCCCGATGTGCCTCATCTAATGCCTTCCGAGTTACTGCCCATGTGCTTTTTAACTGTTCAATCCAATCCATCAAAGAGGGATTCTGGGGATCATCTTGTGGTAGCTCGGGAATGGGTACGAAATCCTGGACCGATGCGACCTTAAAAGGAGTGAATCCGGTGCTACTGTGTACGGAATTATTATATGCCACTTCTGCAAATGGCAACAAGTCTACCCAATTGTCTTGTTGGTAATTTACGTAACACCTCAGGTATTGTTCTAGAACCCCATTGGTTCTTTCACAAGCCCCATTTGTCTGAGGGTGGTGACTTGAACTCAGCCCCTGGGCGGAGCCTATCAACTTCAAAAATTCCTTCCAGAAACAGGATGTAAATTGCACACCCCTGTCAGAAATTATTCTTTTTGGAGATCCATGTAGTCGGTAAATCTGCCGAATAAACAGTTTTGCAAGGGTTATTGCTGAAGGGATCTTTGAGCAAGGGATGAAATGTACTTGTTTGGAAAACAAATCAGTCACTACCCAAATGACAGTGCAGCCTTCACTCTCTGGCAGATCCACAATAAAATCCATAGATATTTCCTTCCATGAGGCATTCGGTCTGGCCACACTTTGCAGTAATCCCGGGGGTTTTCCTGGAGGTCTTTTAGCCGAGGCACATACTGGACAGCTAGCCACATATGTCTCTATGTCTTTTTTAAGTGCAGGCCACCAAAATTGTCTCTTAACAAGATGTAGGGTCTTAACAAACGCAAAGTGTCCTGCGGCCTTGGCATCATGAGCATAATTCAGTACGGTTGTCCTTAATGTGGTTGGAACATACAATTTCAATCCAACCCAAGCTAGGCCGTCACGAAGTGTGAATTCATTTGAGTGGTTCTTAAACCACTCGTCAGTTTTTAGTGCTTCTCGCAAATTTTCGAGTAAATCCCCCGAGAGTTCTGGTTCGGTTTTACTCTGCGCTCTGGTAGTGACAGGTGTTGCCAATTGTGTCAAGGGGATCATTGGTTGAACCACTTCCTTCTTGATGCTGTTGTACTGCGGCAATCTGGAAAGTGCGTCTGCCATGAAGTTTTTTCCACCAGGAAGGTAACACAGAGTGAAATTGAAACGCTTGAAATGTTGGGCCCAACGAGCCTGTTTTGGTGATAGTTTGAGTGGTGTTTTTAATGCTTCTAGATTCTTATGATCAGTCCACACTTCGAAAGGGTGTTTCGCCCCTTCTAAAAATTGTCTCCATGTCAACAGCGCCCATCTAACTGCAAACGCCTCTTTCTCCCATATGGCCCATCTCCTTTCCGTCTCCGACAGTTTACGGGACGTGTAAGCACAGGGTTGTAATATCCCGTTTTCATTCTTTTGCAAGAGTATTGCTCCTACAGCTACGTCGCTGGCGTCAGCTTGTACTACAAAAGGTTGTTCCATGTCGGGGTGTTTGAGCACAGGTTCAGTCGCAAACAGTTGTTTCAATTTTTCGAAAGCGGCTTGACAGTCCATAGTCCATTCTAGTGGTTTCGAGGGTTTGGGCTTAACTTCCCCTTTGGTTTTTAGCAAGTCTGTAATTGGTAGTGTGATTTTCGCGAAAGAGGGGATAAATTGTCTATAAAAGTTAGCAAACCCTAAGAAACTCTGTAACTGTTTACGGGTGCGCGGTGCGGCCCATTCCAGCACTGCCCGAACCTTTTCAGGGTCCATCTCTATTCCCTCATGCGATATACGATATCCAAGATAGTCGATTTTGTCTTGGTGAAATTCACATTTAGAAAGCTTGGCATAGAGTTCAGCTGCTCTGAGTTTCTTCAAGACCGTCCGTACCAACTTTACATGGTCGGCCATGTTGTCAGAATAGATCAGAATGTCATCCAAATAGACCAACACCCCCTTATACAAGTGCTCATGCAATACTTCGTTGATCAGCTGCATGAATACAGCCGGGGCTCCCTGTAGTCCAAAAGGGAGTACTCTAAACTGGAAACATCCCAGAGGGCAATTAAATGCTATCTTCCATTCATCCTCCTCTTTTATTCTCACTCGGTAGTATGCCTCTCTTAAATCAAGTTTGGTGAAAATTTTTCCCTTCCCTAAATGGGCTAACATGTCGTTCATGAGTGGGAGGGGGTAGACATTTTCTACGCAAATCGCGTTCATATTTCTATAATCAACTACTAGACGAAAGGATCCATCTTTCTTTTCGCGGAACATTACTGGCGCCACCACCTTGGGTTTGGCTCGTTCGATGAATCCCCGTTCTAAGTTTTTGTCAATAAAATTTCGCAATTCCCCCAATTCTCGAGGTGTCATGGGGTAAATTTTTGGTTTGGGAAGCTTCACACCAGGAAGGATTTCAATGGTGCAATCAGTGGCCCTGTGGGGAGGTAGAGCATCCGATGCCTTTTCGCTAAAAACTTCCTTGAGATCCCAATATTCCTTTGGAATTTTCTCTTCTCCCTCAATATGGTTAATGGCTACTGCCGCCCTTTCTGATTTTATGTCGTCTCTCGGGGGGGGGGCTTCCCTTTTCCGGGGTTGGTTCTGCCATGCGGATGCGCAGGACCCCCGTCTTCCAATTTACCCGTGGGTTCCATTTTCGAAGCCAGGGCAGTCCTAGAATGAGGGGTCTCTCCATACCAAGGGCTACAATAAGTCTGAGATTTTCTACATGATTCCCCAACTGCAGTTCAAGGGGTTCGGTCATAAAGCTAGATGGGCCCCCTCCTGCAATCGACCCGTCTAATTGACAGAATGCAATGGGTCTTTTTAAAGTTTTGAGTCTCAGTCCCATTTCCTCCACTACTTTGGGGCTAATTATGCACCTAGTGCACCCCGAGTCCAACAGGGCTAACAATTGCGCGTGAGTCCCTGTGGAGGGCACCCTTATTTCTACAGGGATGAGTAAGGGTTCTTCCGTGTGACTCACCCGATCGTCGGTGTCGGAGTCGGAGTCCGTCTCGCTGTTGTCATCGTTGGTCGGAGTTCCTAACTCACCCTGGTTTCAGGGAGTGAACTCAACGACTTCTCCTTTCAGAGCGGTGCCGCGGGTTTTGGCGGGTATTTTGTCGCCTTTCTTTGGGCCGGCCCCGGTAGCTTTTGGCGGTGGCTTGGAGAAGCATTCGGCAGCCCGGTGACCCTCCTTCCCACATTTGAAACAGGTGAAGGGCTTTGACTTGGGTTTGAATTCGGTCTTCCCCCCAGTCATCTTTGGTGCTCCCTTACAGTGGAAAGAGGATGATTGGTCCCCCATATGCCTTCCTCGGAGTTCGCTCCATCTCAGCTCGATCTCTACATCCTCAGCTACTATGTACCATCTATCCAAATCATCGGGGACCCCCATGCTTCTGCAGTCTCGATATATCTCTTCATTCAACCCATCCTTGAAACTCTCCAAAAGAGCCATTTCTGACCAGCCTGTCATATCGGGTGCCAGTTCACTCTTGGATATACTCTGCCACCGGTCTCCAGCCCTGCTGAATGCTCTTCATTCTGAGTCTCGCCTTTCGTTCAGCTAAATGGTCTTCAAAACGCCTCCTAAGGGCCCTCATGAACTGGTTGTAATTTCTCAGCAAGAGGGAGTTGTTATTGTGGAGAACCACCATCCACTCAGCAGCTACTCCCTCTAGAGCATTCGCGATGCTTCTGACTTTAGCCGCCTCTGTTTCGTAGTCCTCCCCCCAATCCTGCATGTGGTTCCACACTTGGGTCAGGAAAAATCCCAAGGTTTTAGGATTCCCATCAAACTTCCCAGGAAGGGGGGGGGATTTTTGGCTTTTTACGTCTGTGGGGGGGGGGGGGGGCTGCAAGGCTCGGGTTCTCTGGCCGGCTGCATCTCTCCCTTAAGCTGCTGAAGCCTGGGATGTTTCTTCCTCAAAATCTTCTTCTCCCCCACAGGCTGTCTCTTCTGGCTCCCCCCTGGGGTCTACTCTCCCCTTCTCTACAGAAATTCCAAAAGACTCACGGTTTTTTCTGCTTTCTTCTACATCACGGATAAGCTGCAAGGCCTGTTCCATCATGAGACGTTCCTTTTGTTCCTGCATCCACACTGCCTCCTTTTTACGGGGTCTGGAAGTCGTCACTCCCCGGGGGTCTTCCCCCCAGTCCGGCAGTCTCCCCACTCCCTTCGACCATCTGGTTTCCTCCGGCTCTAAACGGAGCCTTTCCAACCACTCTGCATTCTCTTTCTCCACTTGGAGGGCGGCGGCAGTCGAACTCGCTGCTCCCATCTTCTCTCCTCCATCACTGTCTCGATCTGACATATTTTGGATTTACAGTCCCCTCGGTTTTTGTCCAGGATGACTGGATGTGACTTCCAGCTTATTGTCAGGTATGCTTCCTTCAATATCCAGGAAAGGAAAACCCAAACTCAAACATTTTGAAGAGATTAGTACTTTTACTGAATATGAAATGATCGCAACCCAGGTAAAGCTGGAAGTGAGCAAAACGCGCGAAATGCATCTACTAAGCTTCTCCCCCCCCCGTGTCCATTAATCATCAGCCAATCCAAAGGTCTCCCAAAGGTCAGGTGGCATCACGTCTGGCAGCGTCATTCATCAGGAATGTAGGGCAGTTGGTCAGCCGTCCCCTTTGAAGATTCACTTTCGTTTCTCGGGAAGACACGTCCTACAATGGAAAAAAAACACCTCCTGCATCTTCCCCCCCGCTTGCCTCCCCTAACTAATCCCTCCCCCGTTTCTTATGGCAGCTGAAGCAGGCAAAGCTGAGGCTGACAGGTACTTTGATATATTTGAATAATAAACATAGACGTAAGCAGGAGAAAAAAAAGAGCGACCTAGAAGAGGAAATTTAAAAAAAAGAACAAGCCTTGATATTGAACCCAGCAGACAAGAAAATAAAAGAGGCAATTAACTTACTTCGAGGGCAATTTAATAAGCTAATGGCAGATCAGGTCGCAACTAATTTGCAATATGCTAAACATAATACTTTTTGCAATGCTAATAAACCAGGGAGATGGTTAGCATATCTGTTAAGGAAAAAACAAAAGTCACAGACCATAGAGAAAATAGAATATAAAGGTAAAGAGGTTTATCAGCAAAACATGATTAAAAAAGCATTTTTAGAATTTTACACAAGGTTGTATACTGTGATAAAATTCAAAGTATAGATGTAGATAGATACTTACAGAAAGAGATTATTCCTATAATTACAAGAGAGCAAAGGGAGGGTTTAAATCAACCAATAACCTCTGAAGAGATCATGCTTGCAATTAAGCAGTTGAAAGTGGGTAAAGCCCCTGGGACGGATGGTTTGAAAGCTGCATATTATAAACACTTGCAGTTAGAAATGGTGGGACCACTTAAAGATTTATTTACCAACATACAATCTGGAGGAGAGGTACCCCCATTCTGGAGGACAGCTTTTATCTCTTTGATTCCAAAGGAGGAGCAAGACCACACTCAGCCAAAAAATTATAGGCCTATATCACTTTTAAATACAGATTACAAGATTTTTGCTAAAATACCAGCAAATAGGTTAATGACAGTCATGCAACAAATGATTCATAATGATCAAACTGGTTTTATAAATGGTAGACAAATGAAGAGTAATGTAAGGCAAGTGGTTAACTTATTGGAGTATCTGGGGAAGAACAACCAAATCCCTCTGGCGCTAATTTTTCTCGATGCGGAGAAAGCATTTGATCGATTGAATTAGCATTTCTTATTGAAAATAATAGAAAAGATGCAGTTTGGAGAATATTTTACACAATCTATTAAGGCAATATATCAGAAACAAACAGCGCAAATAATAATTAATGGTAGTTTAACAGATACTTTTAATATAGAAAAAGGAACAAGACAAGGATGTCCTTTGTCTCCATTATTGTTTATCTTGACTTTGGAATTTTTGTTGAGCAAGATACGTGGGTCGGACAAAATAAATGGAATTAAAATTAGACAGTATGATTACAGAGTACGAGCATTCGCAGATGATTTGGTTGTTACTTTAACCCAAGCATTACAGTCGGTTGTAGGTTTAATGGATATAATTAAGCAATATGGGCAAGTATCTGGATTTAAAATAAATGCAGGGTAAACAAAGATAATAACTAAAAACATGACTACAAATCAAAAAGAGGAATTAGAAAGATTAACAGGATTTGAAATAGTTAAAAAAGTTAAGTATTTGGGGGTTTATATTATGACATCAAATGCGAAACTATTCACGCATAACTATGATCTGTTGTGGCAAAAAATACAGAGAGAGATGGAAAGTTGGAAAAAATTACAGTTATCCTTGTTAGGAAGAATAGCAGCAGTAAAAATGAATGTTTTGCCTAAGTTTTTGTTTCTTTTTCAAATGATACCAATACTTAAAAAAGATGAAAATCTGAAGATATGGCAGAAGGGTATTAATAATTTTGTCTGGGCAGGGAAGAGACCAAGAATAAAACAAAAAATAATGCAGGATATACGTGAAAGAGGAGGCCTCAAAATGCCCAACTTAAGACTATATTATGAGGCAGCTGCTCTGTCAGCAATTAGTGACTGGATGAATTTAACAGAAGAAAGAATATTGAATATTGAGGGATATGATTTGGTTTACGGTTGGCATGCTTATTTATTATATGATAAGAAAGTGAATAAGGCTTTTAAAAGTCACATATTAAGGAATGCTTTATTGCGTGTCTGGAAAAAGTATCAGTATAAATTAAACTATAAGTTACCAATGTGGGCAATACCCAGACATGCGATAGAGAATATAAGTGTAGAGCAAAAACAAGATGTGATTACTTATAATGAGCTTCTTTTTTTTTTTTTATTGCAAAAGTTTTACAATTACATTTTCACCCCTTTTTTCACCCCCCCACCTCCCTCCCCAAACTTCCCATCCTCCCTAACCCTCCCTAACCCTCCCCCCCAGACTTCCCTATTATGTACTCATAACTAATAATAATGATATATATACCTGAACCCATCCTTCCCCCTATATTATTTTCCCTCTTTATCTCTTTACATTAAGATATTTCTAATACATTATTTTCAAATAAAAGCTATTTGGTACTTTCTAGTTTGGTATTTGTTCTGAACATATTCTATCCACCTTTTCCATTCCCATTCATAAGTCTCTTGTGAACAATCTTTTAAATATGCTGAAATCTTCGCCATCTCTGCAAAACTGGCCATCTTCAAAGTCCATTCCTCGATAGTAGGCAAAGCTTCATTCTTCCAATATTTACCTATCAACAATCTTGCTGCTGTTATCATATACAATATTAATTTTATTTCACCCCGTGTAAAACCCTTAACTATACCCAATAAAAACAATTGTGGAGAAAATTGAATTTTTTTCTTCAAAACATTCTGCATGACCCACCATATTTTTATCCAAAAAGCCTTAACTTTCCTACAGGTCCACCAAACATGATAATACGTAGCATCCAAACATTCGCATCTCCAACATTTTGGCTGAACATTAGGGTACATACATGACAGCTTTTTAGGATCTAAATGCCATCTATAAAACATTTTATAAAAATTTTCCCTCAGATTCTGCGACTGTGTAAATTTAACATTCTGAACCCAAATTTTTTCCCATGTTTCCAACATCACTGGTTCTTCAAAATTTTGTGCCCACTTAATCATACAATCTTTAACTAATTCCGTTTCTGAATCCCTTTCTAGCAAAACATTATAAAGCCTTTTAATATGCATTGGACCTTTCTGTCTTATATGTCTAACCAATTCTTCCTCATGCAACATAATACCAGTTTTTTGGTCCTCTTTCCATCTCAATTGTAATTGATTATATTGTAACCAAGTTAAATTAATCCCTTCGTCCAACAGTGTCTGCAAGGTCTTCAGCTGCCATCTACCCGCATCTGTAAAAAGAACCTCTTTGTATAAAAACCCCCCGAGTGACATTATATTTGTATTCCACAAGGTATGACCAAGATCCAGCCATAGCGGTATTTTATAATCCCATTTGAGTCGGTGCTTCTTCCAAACTCTCATCAAAGAGTCTCTAAGTATATGACTTTTAAATACTTTATCAACTTTGTCATCATAAAATAGGTAAGCATGCCATCCAAATTCAAGATCAAAACTTTCTGCATTCAATATTCCAGCCTTTTTACTTCCAAACCAATCACTTGTTAAAGTTAAAGCTGCTGCATCATAATATAACTGTAGGTTTGGAAGTTTAAGGCCTCCTCTTTCTGGAACATCTTGCATAATTTTCAATTTCACTCTCGGCTTTTTGTCGTTCCAGACAAACTTATTAAGTCCAGTTTGCCAAACTTTCAATTGTTTATCACTTTTAAGCACCGGGATCATTTGAAACAAAAACAGAAATCTTGGCAAAATGTTCATCTTAACTGCTGCTATTCTTCCAAGTAAAGACAGTTGCAGCTTTTTCCAAGTCTCCATGTCTTTCTGAACCTCTCGCCACAACACCTCATAGTTATTTTGAAACAATTTCATGTTTGATTCTGCAACCTGAACTCCAAGATATTTTACCTTAGGTACAATTTCAAAACCTGCCCTCCTTTCAAGCTCATGTTTGCGATCTTGTGTCATATTTTTGACTATCATTTTAGTCTTTTTTGAATTCACTCTAAAACCTGAAACTCTACCATAGTCTTGTATAATGTCGTTCATCAGGATTGTTGATTCCATTGGTTGTGATAGGGTAACCACCAGATCATCTGCAAATGCCTTTACTCTATAATCCTCTTGCCTTATCATTATGCCTTTCAAAATTTTTGAGTCCCGTATTGTATTTAGCAAGACTTCTAGTGTTAGAATAAATAAAAGTGGGGACAACGGACATCCCTGTCTTGTTCCTTTTTCAATTTTAAACTCTGTTGTCAAACTTCCATTAATAATGATCTGTGCCTTTTGCTCTTGGTAAATTGCTGAAATCGCCTGTATAAATTGATCCCCAAAATCCATCTTTTTAAAAGTCTTTAGTAGAAAATTCCAATCCACTCTATCAAAGGCCTTCTCTGCATCCAAAAAGACCAGCACTGCAGGAATCTGTTTATTCTTCTCAAGATATTCCAATAAATCTATTACTTGCCTTACATTATCCTTCATGTGTCTGCCCTCGATAAATCCCGCTTGATCATCATGAATCACCTTTTGGATTACTGGCATCAACCTGTTGGCTAATACTTTCACATAGATTTTATAATCTGTATTCAAAAGAGATATTGGTCTATAGTTCTCTGGTTTTTTAGGACCCACTTGTTCTTTTGGTATCAAACTTCCGGTTTGCTAGCCTTCGGCGGCGGCAGTGCCTTTTGAAGCTCCGCCAGCCCCACCGCCTGTAGAGCCGCTTCGCGATCGAGAAGCGGCTCGAAAACTTCAAAATCCTGAGGATTGTTGGAGGAGAGATAGCAGGGCACAGGTCGAGCCCCTGTAACCCCCCAGGGAATTGTCTCTGGGGAGGAAACAGGCGCGGCTCCCTCCCAACCTGCTGAGACTCCGGGCGGCGTGGGACGATTCTGCTTCTGCAGAACAAGCCGGCTGCAGTAAACATTTAAAGCGAAAGGAACCAACTTTAACAAGCAGCGGATATACACTTGAACCCTGAAACTTGGAATCGCAAGTATTAGCGCTTTGTTGACTTTTCAATTTAAGAAAAAATGCGAATGAGTGAAAGTGATTTGAAAAAATATGGCGCTCAGCATTAGAGTTAACGAGCCAGCAAGTGTGGATTGGTGAAGTTATCTTGCTTTGTTACAAAGTTACCAAGTTGCTACAAAGTTGCTTCGCTTGTAACAAGAGAATAACAGAGAAATTTCTCCTTTTTCAATACTGGACTTTGCTTTACTTTGGTTCTTATTTGATTAAATCTGGGGGACTTTTTCAGAAGTCTTTGTGGAGGTGGGAGAGGAAGAAGAACTTCCCTTTTTAGTAAAACTAGCCTACGTGGCAGGATGGCCTCAAAGAAGCAGGAAGCGAAGGCAACAGGAGGTGGATCTCCCACACATAAAGCACAGCCTCCCCCAGTACAACAGATACAGACTCAGAAAAAAGATTTTGATGTGGGAGATTTAAAAGAATTTATTTCTAAAACTTTGGATGATAAATTTCAAAAATCTCAACAGGAGATAGATGATAAACTTCAAAAATCACATCAGGAATTTATGCAGGAAATTAATGAAGTTAAAGATATGGTGAAACAGAATCAAAACAAGGTGACCAAAAAAATATCAGAAGTGGCGTCTGGCCTGGCAGAATTTATTGTGAAAGTTGATTCTAAAGTTGAAGAACTTAAATCAGAAGTTAATGTTAAGATGAAAGACAATGATTATAAAATTGCTGATGTTGACAATAAAATGCAAAGAGTTGAAAATGAGATTGTGATGGTACAATTCAGGGCAATGGAGTTTGCCATACGGCTTCGAGGAATTCGAGAAGAGGAAAGACAGGATTTGAGACAAGTTTGTTCTGAGGCCCTGGCCAAGATTCTACAAGTTAATCCTGATGTGGTTTTTCACAAAATAGATAAAATTTACAGAGTGAATTCTTGGGTGGCCAGACAAAGACAATTGCCCAGAGATGTGGTCATATATTTTACAGATAGAGAAATAAGAAATGACATCCTGCAAAAATCCTTTTACACTTCTGTGCAAGTGGGGGGCTCACGAATTGGAATTTATAAAGAATTACCTCCTAAAATGCTGAAAACTAGAAAGGAATTTGGCTTTCTTGTTAAGGAATTGCAAAATTTACAGATACCATTTCGGTGGGATGCCCCAGTTGGTATAATTTTCAGATACAAGGGAGAAAGATATCGCTTGAATACCGTGGAGAAGGCAGAGCACTTTTACACTACTATTCTTAAGGAAAGAACACCATCTCCACTAATCAAGCACAGTTCTTAACCAACACCAGATCAATGGATCACCTTGGAGGAGAACATTATGGTGTTGAAATAATTGGCTTACATACAAAAATAAGACCAGATTTGGAGGGACACCCCCTGGAGACAAATTGCCTCGAAATTGGTCTGCTCAAACCTTTGAATTGTATTCATTAAATTAAGCTCTATGGACAGGGAGCCTGGATAGCTCAGTGGATAAATGCATTGTAATTTAACACCAGCTGTCTGCAATTACTGTAAATTCGAATCTCACCAGGCTCAAGGTTGACTCAGCCTTCCATCCTTTCTAAGGTAGGTGAATTGAGGACCCAGTTTGTGGGGGGCAATAAGCTGACTTTATGATGGCTATTGCTTAATGCATTGTAACCCTTAGTCTCTAGACATCATTTGGCAAAATATGGGTGGAGTCATTGGGGACTTCAAGCTATTGTACATGAACTTTTAAACTAAGCTATGATTGTATTGGGATATATCCTTTAGTAACATCAATTATAAACAAATGTGGGTTGCAGCTTTTATCTGCAGTAATGCTACAGCAACAGTGGTGTCAAGAGTTTTACCCAACCTAGACAGATTATCATCATATGAACTGTTGTTTGGAGTAATTTTCACTACAGGAAGCATATGCATTACTTCCCTGGAAACCAGTGACAAAGTATTGAAACAATATGTGTATAACCTGTCCAGATATTTTGAAGTTTTTAGGAAACAAGGACTATTAGCCCACTGGAGCCCGTGGCCGAAGGGAAGGAGCCAGAAGCTCTACGGGCCCCGCAGCCCCACAGGTGGAATCTGGATCGGGGGGGGGACCATTTTCCTGGAACTTCGGAATAGGGAATGCCCAGAAAAGTGTAAGGACCAATGAGATTTCTCCCTTCTGCGGCGTCATCGCTCTCCGGGCAGAGTCTCCTTTGACTTCACCTGATGGAAGAGAGTTCAGCGCAGAGAGAGAAGCGGAGAAAGGGGGAGGGGTTCAGGTGAAGCCACAAAGGACTCTGCCCGGAGACTGATGACGCTCAAGCAGGGAGAATTCTCATTGGTGCAGCCGCTGGTTCTGGCCCTTCCCACCTCCATAGTCCGAGATCGACACTTCCTCCCCCCCAGTTCAGACCCCCGATCCCTCCTCTGGGGCTGGAAGCATCTGGCCAGGACACGCACACACGCACACATACACACGTACACGTTTCATTTCACAGATGAAGATTTCTGCCTAGGACGTGCCCAGAAAAGCGTAAGGACCAATGAGATTTCTCCCTTCTTTAGCGTCATCGGTCTCCGGGCAGAGTCTCTCTTAACTTCACCTGATGGAAGGGAGAATTCGGCGCAGAGAGAGAAGCGGAGAAAGGGGGAGGGAGATATTTTCAGTTTTGGGGGGCCGTAGCTCAAGGGGGCTCATGCCAGCCCTCGAGGGGAGGGTGGACTTCTTTTTGCCACCACCTCCCGCCGATCAGGCGTGGAGTGGGGCTGCATTGGATGGCTGAAGGGGAGGCACAGCCTCACAGCCAGCGAGGACTTGGGGGTCTCTAAGGGGGCTCCCTGGGGAGTCTTTGGGCGCCTTCTCTCTCTCTCTCTCTCTCTCTCTCTCTCACACACACACACACACACACACACACACAGAGAGACACACACACACTTCGTCGTTGGGAGTTCCCCTCCCCCAACCCTGTGGGGTCCCTGCCCTCCCTGTCCCCCCCAGAAGCTTCTGCCTTTTGCTCCCATACTGGCAAAGGGGCTGCCGGAAGGCTGCTTCTACCCTCAGCGCTGTGGGATTTTCGGACCCACCGCAAATAAGAGCTCGGTTTTCGGTTCAGGAATCACTGTTGTGGATGTCAATGGGTTGTGGGGGGGGGGTGAGATAAGAAGGGAGGAGGCGGGAATCCCCGGCTGAGACTCGTGAAGGGAGCTAAGAAAGTGGAGGGTCCCGTCTAGGGCTGCCATGAACTCCCCCTCCCTTAAGCTGCATCCCCCCCAATACAGATCGGATCACCCCCCCCCCCAATTTCCCCGCTTCCCTCTCTGACACAAACTCCCTCCTCCTTCAGGTGAAGCCCCAAAGGACTCTTCCTGGAGACTGATGACCCTCAAGCAGCGAGAATTCCCATTGGTGCTGGCCCTCGTTCTGGCCCCTCCCGCCTCCAAAGCTTCCTCCCCACAATTCAGATCCCCATCCCTCCTCTGGAGCTGGAAGCAGCTGGCCAGCACACAGACACACACACACACACACACACTTCCCTTCACAGATGAGGATTTCTGCCCTAGGAAGAGATTGGGGTTAGGGTGCGCTGGATGAGAAGAGGGGAGGCGCCCCCCATAGCCAGGGAAGATTTGGGGGTCATTTTGTTGAGTTTTATATTTTATTCTCCTGCACTGAGCCGCCCAGGGATGTTGTGCTTCAGAGGTCAAACCAGGGTGAAGGGACCCCAAGGCTGTGGCCATTCCTTGGTCTCTCTCTCTGCCCCCCCATCTTTCCCGCTCCCTCCGGTCTTTTCCTTACCTGCAGTTTTCCTCCCCCATCACCTGCCACCAGGTGTCCTCAGCATATTTGTGACATTCCCTTACACAACTCTTACGCAGCAGAGCAAACCCCACCCAGACAGTCAACCTCAAAACTAACCCAAAATACCCTGGAACTGTCAATCATCCCTGCCTCAGTTGAAGAAGAAAGGATCCAGCAGGATGGCCAGTCTGAGAGGTTTGACGGAGGAAGGGAGGGTGAAGGGGCCTCTACAGATCCCCAGAACCGGAAGGTCTGGAGGGGAGGAACCGGGTCCACCTGAACTCAAACAAAAGGAGGATTTCTGCCCCCCTCCCCAATCTGGGCACCTGCATCTTTTCTCTCCTCCCCCAAAGCAGAGGAAGCCCCTCCTTCTCCAGATGTTGCTGTCTACAGTTGTGGGAGTGAAGAAGGGCCCAGTTGTCTCAATCACTTTCCCTCACTCACTCCCTTTTTTGCAGCCTTTGGGGGCACCAGTGGGGGCATTGGACCCCCTCCCAGCCCTGGGACATAGCAAGTTTCTCTGTTTCTTTGGGAAAGATTCCTTCCCCAATCAGAGTCTGCTTGAGCCCCATCATCCACTTCCCTCCCTGCCTGGGATCAGCTGAATTCCTCCATTCAGACAACAGGAAAAAGGGAGTTTGCACAGAAACTCTGGATCAGTCTCCATTCTTCCACATGGAAAGGTCATTCTGACCCCTCCCCCCCAAAGCCAAATTCCCCTCGGCTTCTGGACACCTCCAGACATTGCTCGGCTGAGCTCACAGCAGGGCCAGGGCAGCTAAGAATTGGGATGGAAGGGACCACATACACTCCACAAACCTTTCCAGCCACAAGAGGGACACAGACTGTGGCCTCCCACACACTCTTGAACGCTGCCTTTATGTGGCAGTGGGAAGGATTATGGGCTCAATCTCACAACACTCACCCTATAGGGCTGCCCCATCTGTTGTCCCTGGTGGCAGATGGAAGATTGTGAATCCCACTCCTGACACCAGTTTCTGCAGAATCAAACACAGGAGCCAAAAACTCCAATAATCCAGGCTCACTGCAGTTTATTCAGTGTCTACTGGAGGAATTTCTCCCCAGAAAATAATGGAAGGAAATCTTACAGATAAAAGGATGCACTCATATTTATACATTTCAGGAAAGGAGGAGAAAATGATAATCATACATATTTCATTTAATAGATGATGTAAGCATGAATATTCAGAATTAGGGAGACTCAAGTTACCTCTCCAGCCTTGTATTGTTGCTACCCTCAAGAAAGAATTATTGTGTAAACAAAAAGAAACGTCTCAGTTGCGTTGCCACGGCTGTTTGGGTGAAATGTACTGAGAAATGAGGGCATCAACGTCGCTCCATACATTCCTTCTATATTTCTGTCTTGCTAACTTGCTCCAATTTCTCCAAGAAATTTGTCTCCTCACAATCTTCCACACACCCTTTATTTATTTCAAGAAAAATAGTTGGCCCACTCATCCATGCAGAACCGTGTGGATCATTTTCTACATTTAGAGTGTGGAAAATGTTAAAAGTTGAAATTCCTCAGTCTCACATTTCCACATTTCTTCTGGCTATTACCTGCTCCTTTGTGAAGAATTCAAAAATGTCCAAATTTGAAACATATAGAAATGATTTTCTTTGACTCCTGCATACTATCTAAATGGAAAGAATATCTCCTTTCAAATAAAAGAAAATCTAATAATTCTTCCAATATCACAATGGTGTCATATCTCATGTTTTTACATTTGTTCTGGCTGTGAGCTGCTCCTTTGTGTTCAGGTCTGGTCTCAGAAGGATAATGTAGCACTTGGGGATGAAGATGCAGCCCAGCAGACCAGCACTGGAGGCCAGGATGGAGAAGACCTGCACAGCCACCATGGATTTCCCTTTGGTGCTCAGGTAGGTGGGCACAAAAGTCACCCAGACACTGCAGAAGACCAGCATGCTGAAGGTGATCAGCTTGGCTTCGTTGAAGGCCCCAGGCAGGTTCCTGGCCAGGAAAGCCACCGTGAAGCAGATGGCAGCCAGGAAGCCCATGTAGCTGAGGGTGACGTAGAACATGACAACGGCCCCTTCGTTGCATTGCAGGATGATCTCTCCAGGCTGGGAGTGGAGGTCAGATTCAGGGAAGGGGGCAGAAACTCCCAGCCAGGTGGAGCAGATGATAATTTGGACAGCAGAAGAAGAAAGGATGATGGAATTGGCCAAACTCTTCCCCAACCATCTCTTCGTTCGGTTTCCTGGTTTTGTGGCCAGGAAAGCCAGCACCACCGTGATGGTTTTGGCCAAGAGAGAAGAAATGGCAACTGAGAAGATGATGCTGAAGACCGTTTGTCGGAGAAGGCAGGTGGCTTTCCTTGGTTGACCAATGAAAAGAAAAGGAGACAAGAAGCAAAGCAGGAGGGAGACCAGGAGGATGTAGGAGAGGTCCCGGTTGTTGGCTTTGACAAGGGGAGTTTCTAAGTATTGAATGAAGAGGATCAAAACAAGGCCTGTGGTTAGGAAGAAGAGAAGGGCAAAAGAGACCAGGATGATGCCCAGATGTTCTTCATAAGACAGGAAGGTTATGACTTTGGGGACACATTGGACTCTGGCCTCATTTGGATATTTATCATCTGGACACTTGGTGCATTTTTCCGTATCTGAGAAAGCAAAAAAGCAATATTCCTTTAATATTTTATCCTTTTCTCTTGCAAGAAAAACCTTCTTTGGATAACAGCTGATATTGGGGAGTGCGGGAAGATCCCTTGCAGGGTCGTGCTGAGGATTTTGTGCAATTCCTGCACGATAAAGTCACTCGGATTCGGGAAGGCTTGGACTCCGATTGGATGAGTCCAGGGGAGGAGACGAGGGCAGGTCTTGAGAATGTTATCTGGGAGGAGTTTGATCCTGTGGCTCCCGAGGATGTGGACAGGGTTCTGGGTAAGATTAGTGCCGCCACGTGTTTATTGGACCCATGTCCCTCCTGGTTAGTACTGGCCTCCCGGGAGGTTACACGAGGCTGGCTCCAGGGGATTATAACTGCTTCTTTGAGCAAGGGTGCCTTTCCTGCCGCCTTGAAAGAGGCGGTAGTGAGGCCCCTCCTCAAGAAGCCTTCCCTGGACCCGGCTGAATTAGCCAACTATCGTCCGGTCTCCAACCTTCGTTTTGTGGCGAAGGTTGTTGAGAGCGTGGTGGCACGACAGCTTCCCTGACACCTGGATGAAGCTATCTATCTGGACCCGTGCCAGTCGGGCTTCAGGCAGGGGCACAGCACAGAAACGTCATTGGTCGCGTTGGTGGATGATCTCTGGAGGGCTTGGGACAGGGGTTGTTCCTCTGTCCTAGTCCTATTAGACCTCTCAGCGGCTTTTGATACCATCGACCATGGTATCATGCTGCGGCGGTTGAGGGGGTTGGGAATAGGGGGCACCGTTTTGCGGTGGTTCTCCTCCTTCCTCTCCGACCGCTCGCAGTTTGTGTTGGCAGGGGGACAGAGGTCGACCTTGAGGCATCTCGCATGGGGAGTGCCGCAAGGGTCGGTCCTCTCGCCCCTCCTGTTCAACATTTATGTGAAGCCGCTGGGTGAGATCATCCGTGGTTTTGGGGTGAAGTGTCACCTGTACGCTGACGACACTCAGCTGTACATCTCCACCCCAGACCACCCCAATGATGCCCTTGATGTGATGTCTTGCTGCCTGGAGGCCGTGCGGGTCTGGATGGGGAGGAACAGGCTCAGACTCAACCCTTCCAAGACCGAGTGGTTGTGGCTCCCGGCGTCCCGATATAGTCAGCAGGTGCATCTTGGCCCCCCACAGAGAGGGCTCGCAATCTGGGTGTCCTCCTGGATGCACGGCTGTCTTTAGAAGAACATATGACGGCCGTTGCCAGGGGGGCCTTTTATCAGGTCCTCCTGATTCGCCAGTTGCGTCCCTTTCTGGATCGGGATGCCCTGGCACAGTCACTCATGCCCTTGTTACCTCCCGGTTGGACTACTGTAATGCTCTCTACATGGGGCTCCCCTTGAAGAGCACTCGGAGGCTCCAACTGGTCCAGAATGCGGCCGCGCGGGCGGTTATGGGTGCTACCCGTTGCGCCCACGTGACACCCCTCCTGCGCGAGCTGCACTGGCTCCCAGTGGTCTTCCGGGTGCGATTCAAGGTGTTGGTTACCACCTTTAAAGCGCTCCATGGCATAGGACCCGGGTACCTTCGAGACCGTCTTCTGCCACCAATAACCTCCCACAGGCCAATTCGCTCCCACAGAGAGGGTCTCCTCAGGGTGCCATCGGCCAAGTCATGTCGGCTGGCGACACCCAGGGGGAGGGCCTTCTCTGTGGGAGCCCCAGCCCTGTGGAATGAACTGCCCCCGGAAATTCGTAAGATTTCTGACCTCCGGGTATTTCGCTGCGCACTCAAGACCCTATTGTTCCGCTTCCGGTTTCCTTGTCTTCGGCGACGGCGGCGCTCTTTGAAGCTCCGCCAGCCCCGCCGCCTGTAGAGCCGCTTCGCGATCGAGAAGCGGCTCGAAAACTTCAAAATCCTGAGGATTGTTGGAGGAGAGATAGCAGGGCACAGGTCGAGCCCCTGTAACCCCCCAGGGAATCGTTTCTGGGGAGGAAACAGGCGCGGCTCCCTTCCAACCTGCTGAGACTCCGGGCGGCGTGGGACGATTCTGCTTCTGCAGAACAAGCCGGCTGCAGGAAACTTAAAGCGAAAGAACTAGCTTTAATAAACAGCGAAACTACCTGAATCCTGAAATTTGGAAACGCAAGTATTAGCACTTTGTTGACTTTTCAATCTGAGAAAATGCAAATGAGTGAAAGTGCTTTGAAAAAACATGGCGCCTAGCTTCAGAGTTAACGAGCCAGTGAGTGTGGATTGGTGAAGTTACTTTGTTTTGCTACAAAGTTTCCAAGTTGCTACTAAGCTGCCCCGCTTGTTATAAGAGAAATAACTGGGAAATCTTTTCCCTTTTCAATATTGGACTTTGCTTTATTTTAACCCTTGTTTGATCAAATCTGGGGGACTTTTTTAGAAGTCTTTGTGCAGGAGGGAAAGGAAAAGGAACCTCCCTCTTTAGAAAAACTAGATCACGAGCCAGGATGGCTTCAAAGAAGCAGGAAGGGAAGGTATTAGGGGGGGGATCCCCCACACACAAACAGCAAACGCAACTTCCCCCTGCTCAACAGTTACAAACTCAGAAAAAAGAATTTGATGTGGCAGATTTAAAAGAATTTATTTCTAAAACTTTGGATGATAAATTTCAAGAATCACAACAGGAACTTCAAAAATCACATCAGGAATTTTTGCAGGAAATTAATGAAGTTAAAGACATGGTGAAACAGAATCAAATTATGGTGACCAAAAAAATATCAGAAGTGGCGTCTGGCCTGGCAGATTTTATTGGGAAAGTTGATTTTAAAGTTGAAGAATTTAAATCAGAAGTTAATGTTAGGATAAAAGACAATGATTATAAAATTGATGAAGTTGACAATAAAATGCAGAGAATTGAAGATGAGATTGTTATGATACAATTCCGGGCGATGGAATTTGCCATACGGCTTCGGGGAATTCGAGAGGAGGAAAGACAGGACTTGAGACAAGTTTGCTCTGAAGCCCTGGCTAAGATCTTACAAGTTAATCCTGATTTGGTATTTCATAAAATAGATAAAATTTACAGAGTGAACTCTTGGGTGGCCAGGCAAAGACAATTACCCAGAGATGTGGTCATATACTTTACTGAGAGAGAAATTAGAAATGATATCCTGCAAAAATTTTTTCACACTTCTATACAAGTGGGGGGCTCACGGCTTGTAATTTTTAAAGAGTTACCTCCTAAAATGCTGAAAGCTAGAAAAGACTTTGGTTTTCTTGTTAAGGAATTGAAAAATTTACAGATACCCTTCCGGTGGGATGCACCAGCTGGGGTAATTTTCAGATATAAGGGAGAAGGATATCGGTTGAATACCGTGGAGAAGGCGCAACACTTTTACAGTACTATTCTTCTGGAAAGAACACCATCTCCACGTACATCTACAGTTCTGGAGATTAAGGAGAGTGAAGAGAGGCAATTGAAAGAACAGTCTAAGCAGGAATTAGAAAACGTGCAAGGTGCAGAAGGAGGTATTCTGAGTGAGCCATCGCTGGATTCTTCTCCAATTTTGGATTTGATTCAGTTGACTGAAGTTAAAGATCAACGTATAACTAGAGCTCAATCCAAGCTACTTAAACAGAAGCAACAACAACAACAGGAAAGACAAGACAAGAAGGCAGTTAAGAGCACTGCACAAGAGATTGGCGCTATGGGAGGAGCGAGATCGAAGCTCGCGGATGAACTTCAAGCATATTGCTCCGCGCTCCAGAAAGAGGCTAATGACCTTTAAGTGTTTATCTTGGAATGTCAATGGGTTGAATTCAGCACAGAAAAGGAAAAAATTATTTACATATTTGAAACAATTTAATAATGATATAATATGTTTACAAGAAACGCATATTACAACTCAAGATCAAAAATATTTGATAAACTCAAAACTAGGAGCACATTATATATCTTCAACTTCGCAGAAAAAGAATGGTGTGGTTATTTATGTAAATAAAAAATTAACAGCAAAAGTTATAGAAGTAGATCAAGATGGTAGATTTGTAGCAATTGAATTGTTTACAGCAAATGGTCAAATTCTTTTGATTGGAATTTATGCTCCCAACCAACAACAGGATTATTTTTACAAGATGTTACATACTAAAATATTGCAATGGGACTACAGATCTATTTTAATTATGGGAGATTGGAATGGAGTAATTGATTCTAAATTAGATAAAAAGAGCTTGGCAAAGTCTAGAATTAGATTACCACAGACCTTTTTTGATATGAAAGAAGATATGGAACTAAAAGATGTTTGGAGAATACATAACCCAAATGAATTGGATTACACTTTTTTTTCTGATAGACATAGATCTTTTTCTAGGATTGATTTTATCTTGTTGTCAAATGATCTACTTGTTAAGACAAAAAGAACAAAGATTTTTCCAAGAATTTTGACTGATCATAGTCCTGTATGGATAGAAATCGAGATGGATAAGGTTGAGAGACGTTCTTGGAGATTAAATGAGAACTTGTTTAGATATGAAAAAAATATAATAGAACTTAAAAAGTATTTGAAAGAATTTTTTGAAATAAATTTGAATAAAGGTACCCCAGTTGAAATTGTTTGGGATGCAAGTAAAGCTTATATGAGAGGGGTACTTATCTACATGAATTCTAAACATAGACTGTTCCGACAAAAGAAAAGATCTGAGTTGGAAATGGAAATAAAGAATAAAGAACAGTTACTTATTAAAAACCCAACAGATGAAAGAATACGAAGTGCTATAAAACTTTTGAAAGACCAATTCCAAATGCTTATGGCGGAACAAGTTGCAACAAGTTTACAATACGCGAAGCATAATACATTTTGCAATGCTAATAAACCGGGCAGATGGTTGGCTTATACATTGAGGAAAAAACAAAGTATACGGACTATTGATAGTATTGATATTGGAGGGAAAGAAATCTTCCAACAAAAACTAATTAAAGAAGCTTTTGTGGATTATTATACCAAATTATATGCCAAAGAAGAGGTGCAGAATGGACTTATAGAAAAATATTTAAAGGATAAGAGAGTTACAAAAATTACTGATCAACAAAAGGAAAGAATGAATTATCCTATAACAGAGGAGGAGATAACAGCAGCAATTAAACAGCTAAAAACAGCCAAAGCTCCTGGCACGGATGGTTTGACTGCAGTGTATTACAAAACTTTACAAGCTGAAATGGTGGGACAACTTAGAGATTTATTTTGCAATATTCAACAAGGGGGTAAAATACCCCCATCCTGGACAACTGCTTATATATCTTTGATACCAAAAGAACAAGTTGGTCCTAAAAAACCAGAGAACTACAGACCAATATCTCTTTTGAACACAGACTATAAAATTTACGCGAAGGTATTAGCCAACAGGTTGATGCCAGTAATCCAAAAGGTGATTCATGAGGACCAAGCGGGATTTATTGAGGGTAGATACATGAAGGACAATGTAAGGCAAGTAATAGACTTATTGGAATATCTTGATAAGAATAAACAGATTTCTGCAGTGCTGGTCTTTTTGGATGCGGAGAAGGCCTTTGATAGAGTGGATTGGAATTTTCTACTAAAGACTTTAAAAAAGATGGGCTTTGGGGACCAATTTACACAGGCAATTTCAGCAATTTATCAAGAGCAAAAAGCACAGATTATTATTAATGGAAGTTTGACGACAGAGTTTAAAATTGAAAAAGGAACAAGACAGGGATGTCCGTTGTCCCCACTTTTATTTATTTTAACATTGGAAGTCTTGCTAAATACAATACGGGACTCAAAAATTTTGAAAGGCATAATGATAAGGCAAGAGGATTATAGAGTAAAGGCATTTGCAGATGATCTGGTGGTTACCCTATCACAACCAATGGAATCAATAATCTTGATGAACGACATTATACAAGACTATGGTAGAGTTTCAGGTTTCAGAGTGAACTCAAAAAAGACTAAAATGATAGTCAAAAATATGACACAAGATCGTAAACATGAGTTTGAAAGGAGGGCAGGTTTTGAAATTGTACCTAAGGTAAAATATCTTGGAGTTCAGGTTGCAGAATCAAACATGAAATTGTTTCAAAATAACTATGAGGTGTTGTGGCGAGAGGTTCAGAAAGACATGGGGACTTGGAAAAAGCTGCAACTGTCTTTACTTGGAAGAATAGCAGCAGTTAAGATGAATATTTTGCCAAGATTTCTGTTTTTGTTTCAAATGATTCCGGTGCTTAAAAGTGATAAACAACTGAAAGTTTGGCAAACTGGACTTAATAAGTTTGTCTGGAACGAGAAAAAGCCGAGAGTGAAATTGAAAATTATGCAAGATGTTCCAGAAAGAGGAGGCCTTAAACTTCCAAACCTACAGTTATACTATGATGCAGCAGCTTTAACTTTAACAAGTGATTGGTTTGGAAGTAAAAAGGCTGGAATATTGAATGCAGAAAGTTTTGATCTTGAATTTGGATGGCATGCTTACCTATTTTATGATGACAAAGTTGATAAAGTATTTAAAAGTCATATACTTAGAGACTCTTTGATGAGAGTTTGGAAGAAGCACCGACTCAAATGGGATTATAAAATACCGCTATGGCTGGATCTTGGTCATACCTTGTGGAATACAAATATAATGTCACTCGGGGGGTTTTTATACAAAGAGGTTCTTTTTACAGATGCGGGCAGATGGCAGTTGAAGACATTGCAGACACTGTTGGACGAAGGGATTAATTTAACCTGGTTACAATATAATCAATTACAATTGAGATGGAAAGAGGACCAAAAAACTGGTATTATGTTGCATGAGGAAGAATTGGTTAGACATACAAGAGAGAAAGGTCCAATGCATATTAAAAGGCTTTACAATGTTTTGCTAGAAAGGGATTCAGAAACGGAATTAGTTAAAGATTGTATGATTAAGTGGGCACAAAATTTTGAAGAACCAGTGATGTTGGAAACATGGGAAAAAATTTGGGTTCAGAATGTTAAATTTACACAGTCGCAGAATTTGAGGGAAAATTTTTATAAAATGTTTTATAGATGGCATCTAGATCCTAAAAAGTTGTCATGTATGTACCCTAATGTTCAGCCAAAATGTTGGAGATGTGAATGTTTGGATGCTACGTATTATCATGTTTGGTGGACCTGTAGGAAAGTTAAGGCTTTTTGGATAAAAATATGGTGGGTCATGCAGAATGTTTTGAAGAAAAAAATTCAATTTTCTCCACAATTGTTTTTATTGGGCATAGTTAAGGGTTTTACACGGGATGAAACAAAATTAATATTGTATATGATAACAGCAGCAAGATTGTTGATAGGTAAATATTGGAAGAATGAAGCTTTGCCTACTATCGAGGAATGGACTTCGAAGATGGCTAGTTTTGCAGAGATGGCGAAGATTTCAGCATATTTAAAAGATTGTTCACAAGAGACTTATGAATGGGAATGGAAAAGGTGGATAGAATATGTTCAGAACAAATACCAAATTAGAAAGTATCAAATAGCTTTTATTTGAAAACAATGTATTAGAAATATTTTAATATAAAGAGACAAAGAGGGAAAATTATGTAGGGGGAGGGATGGGTTCAGGTATATATATCAGTGTTATTAGTTATGAGTACATAATAGGGAAGTCTGGGGGGGGGAGGGTTAGGGAGGGTTAGGGAGGACGGGAAGTCTGGGGAGGGAGGTGGGGGGGTGAAAAAAAAGGGGTGAAAATGTAATTGTAAAACTTTTGCAATAAAAAAAAAAAAAAAAAAAAGACCCTATTGTTCCGCCAGGCTGGGTTAGCAATATAATTTTAAATTGGATGTTTTAAATTTTGGGGGTTTTAAATTAAGCCAAATTTATTTAATATTTTTAAATTATTTTAAATTGATGTTTATTCTGTTTTTTAATTAGGCTGTACACCGCCCTGAGTCCTTCGGGAGAAGGGCGGTATAGAAATAAAATAATAATAATAATAATAATAATAATAATTATTATTATTATTATTATTTTCCAAGAAGAATTTCTTAACTATTTCATTAAAAAGAGCATAAGAAGGATATTTTTTAATTAAATAATGTAGCTGGGTATATGAAGTTGAGGGAGGTTCTAGGATGTTAATTATTTCCAGTGTAATCCGTAGAATCTTCATAGGAACCTACATTATTAGAGGTTAATAATGAATCATATAATCTTTTTAGGCAAACATCCTGAGTCCTGCCGCACGGCAGTTAATATCCTGGACTTGGAGGATACCTACAGCATCTTGTAACACCGAGAAGCAACCTGGAATTATTTATTTATTTATTTATTAGTCACATTTCTATGCCACCCAACTCCCTAGGGACTCTGGGTGGAATTAAGGAGAAACTTCCTATCAGTGAGAGCAATTAACCAGTGGAACAGCTGGCCTCCAGAAGTTGTGGGTGCTTCAACATTGGATGTTTTTAATAAGAGACTGGATAGTCATTTGTCTGAAATGGTATAGGGTCTCCTACTTGAACAGGTAGCTGGATTAGAAGTCCTCTAAAGTCCCTTCTACTCTATTCTGATTGATTGATTGATTGATCTATATGGCAGAATATTTGTGTAATGAGTTCCCCCCATTACTATCCACAGCACCAGATTATGGCCCAGTGACACCTTCTCAGTGATCCTCAAGGGGAGGATCCAATATACAGTTGATTGCAAGGTCTTTCAGAAGGTGGACCTGAAACAATTCAGCTACTTTCGATCTTTATGTATCCACCGATTTAAAATTTTTTTGAACCTCTCCGCAATTATATTCATGAACAATTTGTAATCTGCATTCAGCAATGAGATGGGTCTGTAATTTGATATCTGCTTCGGGTCGGCACCTTCTTTCAGTATGAGCGTCAAATACGCTTCCCTCCAAGAGTCTGGAATTGTTATACCAGCAAGAGCGTCATTTAGTATTTCTAATAATTCTAGTTTCAGGACATCATTGAATTTTTGAAATATTTCCCCGGGGAGACCATCTGGGCCTGGGGTTTTGTTCTTCTTTATTTTAGAGAGGGCAATTTTTAATTCCTCTATAGTGATCTTTTCATTTAACATTTCCTTTTCTTCTTTAGAGATTAGAGGTACTTTGGCTTCCAACAAATACTGTTCTACCTTGTTTAACTCAATTCCTTCATTTTTGTATAGACATTCGTAAAATTTTCTTATGCTTTCTAATTTGTCTTCTTCCTTCGTCAGAAGGTTACCCTGAGAGTCTTCTAATACTAATATTTGGTTTTTTTCCTTCTCTTTTTTTAATTTATACGCCAGCCATCTCCCCAACTTATTAGCGTTCTCAAAACAATAATGCTTGGATCTTTTTATTTTTTGTGCCAACTCCTCCTGGTCCAATAAATTCAATCTATGTCTCATCATCGACCACTGTTGTTTAATCGCCTCATCTCCCGGGCATTGCTGGAGTTCATCTTCAGCTTGTAATAGCTGTCAACGTTCCAAATTAGGCTTTCTTCCAGCGCTGACATAACAAGATGAACTTTTACCTAGTTTTGTATGTTACAGATAGTGTTTCCTGGGAGACAAGGATGGGGGCTACATTCCTGTGAAAAGAACGTGCCGGGATGTAGAGATGGATCTGTATGATGGCCAATGGGACATTGGGGTTGGAGAGCGGAAGAGGAGGGGGTTGGAAGGAGGGGCCAGTTTGGCTGCAATTTGAATCAGAAATGTCGGATATTGCTATCCTTAAAATAAAAATGATTCATTAGACAGTTTGCACTTGAGAATGAAGTTTATTCAAGATAGCACCGAAACCTGACAATAGCTTTTTGGTGAGCTCTTCTCTGATCTTTCTTTTTTCCTTATTTTTGAAGGCGGTATATGAGATGGCTACCCCTCTCACATAAGCCTTCATGGTGTCCCACACAATTTCTTTGGCTGTCTCTTGATTCCCGTTTTCTATGAAGAAGCGTTTGACTTCTTCATTCAATTTAAGTGTAAACTCTTTTTCATTTAGCAAGTTAGTCCTTAAACTCCATCTCTGTTGTATTTTCTTAGTGTTGTGATGCCAACTAATTTCAAGAAGCTTATGGTCTGCCCAAGCATTAGTGCACATATTAACCTTTTTAATTTCTAGACCCAGTTTTCTGGTAGCCCAGACCATATCTATTCTAGACCAAGAGTTTTGTGGCATTGAATAAAAAGTAAATTGTCTATCCTGGGGGTGTAAGGTACGCCACATATCTATTAGATTTATCTCATCCACCAAGTCAAAAAAGGTCTTTGGTAAGGGAGCTCTTTTATTCTTTTTAGTTATGTCACATTTATAATCGTGCTTTGGATCCACAATTCCATTAAAATCCCCTAGCATGCATATTTCATTATGTGCCCATTTTGCCAGCTGTTTTCTCCCAGGGAGACAGATCAGAGACAACTTGAGAATAGTTTTAAACACCATAGAATATTATGAACAACACCCTGAAAAACAGCTGGCCTTAATGTTCGTCGATGCCCAAAAGGCATTCGACAATTTGAATTGGACCTTTATGATAAATCAAATTGACCTAATGGGATTCGGGACTAACTTTAGGAAGATGATCGAGAATATTTACCAAAACCAGAGGGCAAACATATTAGTGAATGGAGACAGAACTCAGGTATTTCAGATCCAAAAAGGAGTGAGGCAGGGATGCCCCCTATCTCCCTTACTTTATATTTTGGCGCTAGAGGTGCTACTTAGAAAGATTAGAGCTAATAAAGATATTAAAGGTTTAAAGATTAGGAAGGAAACATTCAAAACCCAAGCTTTTGCTGACGACATTGCCCTCATAATAGAAGATCCATTAGAAACCGGTTTAAAATTAATGCAGGAAATACAGGATTATGGAGAAGTGGCGGGCCTTAAACTCAATAAGAATAAAACTAAAATAATAGTGAAAAACATGACAGATCTACAAAAGAAACAATTGGAAGATTTATTAGGCCTCCAGGCAGTTAAGAAAATAAAATATTTGGGAATATGGATTACTGCGAGATTCTCCTCATTAAAAGACGATAACTATATCCCCCTATTGCAGAAAATACATCAAGATCTTGAAAGATGGAAAAGGCTAAAATTGTCTCTGATTGGTAAAATTGCAGCGATTAAAATGAACATCTTACCTAAAATTTTGTTCCTATTCCAAAACATTCCGATATCATTAGATAAGAAATTCTTTCTGGACTTGAACAAACATATTAGAAACTTCCTGTGGGAGGGCAAGAAATTGAGGATTTCTTTTAAGACACTTCAAGGGAAAAGAAATCTGGGAGGGTTTGGGCTCCCTGATTGGGAACTATATCAAAAGGCGGCAAAAATGATCTGGATTAAGGAGTGGATCAAGCTACAAGATAGGAGAATTCTGACACTAGAAGGACATGATCTCCTAGAAGGATGGCATGCTCACCTGTGGGATACAAAGAACAAGAGAAAATCTTACTTTCATAAACACAAAATTAGGGAAACTCTTATTCGTACGTGGGAGGAAATTAGACAGAGGATTTATACCAAGGTACCTAGCTGGCTGTCTATTATGGAAGCTTTAGTGGCCCCAAACAGGAGAGACGATTATAAATTGGGCACATATAAGGACATTCTTGATGAAGAAGGGAAGCTCAAACCTTTGGATTTATTGAGGGACCAGGGGTTCAACTTGGATTGGTGGAACTATCTTCAGATAAATTCCAGATTTCAAAAAGATAGAGATAAATTTGGTATTGAAGCGAAATATGGAAATTTTGATAAAATTATTTTCATTTTCATTTTCATTTTATTAAATTTGTATACCGCCCTACTCCCGAAGGACTCAGGGCGGTGAACAGCCATAAATAAAACATATAGATACAAAATTTAAAATAAAGATAAAACTAATTAAATAAATTTGGCTGAGACATTTTAAAACCCCAATAAATTAAAACCAAATTTAAAATTCCATTTAAAAAGAGGAAAAGTTTAGGTCAGGCCAGCTTGATGGAATAAAAATGTCTTAAGCGCGCGACGGAAGGTACGCAGATCCGGAATCCTCCGTATCTCCGGGGGGAGCTCGTTCCAGATTGTAGGTGCCCCCACAGAGAAGGCTCTCCCCCTGGGGGCCACCAGTCGACATTGTTTGGCCGACGGCACCCGGAGAAGCCCCTCTCTATGGGAGCGTACTGGTCGGTGGGAGGCTATTGGTGGCAGCAGGCGGTCCCGTAAATAGCCAGGTCCTAAGCCATGGAGCGCTCTGAAGGTGATAACCAAGACCTTGAAGTGCACTCGGAAGACCACCAGGAGCCAGTGCAGCTCGCGCAGGAGAGGCGTTACATGGGAGCGCCACGTCGCTCCCATCACCACCCGCGCGGCCGCACTCTGCGCCAGTTGGAGCCTCCGAGTGCTCCTCAAGGGGAGCCCCATGTAGAGAGCGTTACAATAGTCCAGACGGGAGGTGACGAGGGCATGAGTGACCGTGCGTAACGAGTCCCGTTCCAGAAAGGGACGCAACTGGCGAATCAGGAGGACCTGATGAAAAATCCTCCCAGTCATGGCCGTCAAGTGCTCTTCTAAAGACAGCCGTGAATCCAGGAGGACATCCAAGTTGCGAACCCTCTCCGTGGGGGCCAATGCTTCACCCCCAATAGTCAGCGATGGCACCAGCTGACTATATCGGGACGTCGGAAACCACAGCCACTCGGTCTTGGATGGGTTGAGCCTGAGCCTGTTTCTCCCCATCCAGATCCGTACGGCCTCCAGGCACCGGGACATCACTTCAAGGGCATCGTTGGGGTGGTCTGGGGTGTGGGGGTGAAAATGCTATCGAACAAGCACAAGAAAATGCTATCGAAAATCTATAACTTCCTACTAGATGAGGATAAAGCAGAGACCATAGCAAAAAATCAGCTAAATATTTGGGAAAAAAACCTGGGATATAGACTTAATTTTAACGACTGGGAGATGGCCTGGAATAGGAACTACAAAATAACGAAATCGGCAACATTCAGAGAAAACCACTATAAAATGTTACACAGGTGGTACCTAGCCCCGGCTAGGTTAGCGAAAATATTCCCAAATCTCCCAGCCACGTGTTGGAAATGTGGAAAAATGGTCGGTACCTTCTATCATCTATGGTGGACCTGTCCTGAGACCAAAAAGTTCTGGTCAAAGATTCGACTCTGGCTTTCTGAAATAACGGGACAGGAGATAGTCCTAGCCCCAGAATCCTTCCTCTTGGGTATGACTGAAGATGGCCTTAATAATAACAAAACGCAACTCATAATTCAGATTACAACTGCGGCTAGACTAGCCTTTGCGAAACTCTGGAAAATTAAATCTACGCCCTCAGAAGAAATATTAATAAATAAAATTCTAGAGTGCGCAGAAATGGCAAAATTGAGGAGCGAGTTAAAAAATGAGGAGAATTCTAAATATTATGAAGTATGGGGAAATTGGTATAACTGGTTGAAGAACAAAATAA
Organism: Pantherophis guttatus; assembly: GCF_059756535.1. Lineage (NCBI taxonomy): Eukaryota > Metazoa > Chordata > Lepidosauria > Squamata > Colubridae > Pantherophis > Pantherophis guttatus. The sequence continues at coordinate 105,518,259 of NC_142068.1, read as the reverse complement.
AAGTATGATTGTAGGATATGACTTCTTATGCACTTGAATTTGACTTATATTGCGTAGAACATTGTATAGCTAAGGATGGAATTTATTTAACGTATGATTCACCAAATTGTATAAACACTGTACCTCTGATCAAAATAGAGATTGTATATTATCCTTTTATTATGGAAAAATTCAATAAAGTATTTATAAAAAAAAAAAGAAACAATTCAGCTACTTTCAAAGATCTCAGATGTTCCTAGAAACTTAACAACACATGTCTAAACTAAAAAGCAGAAGAGATATTTCCTCTGCTGTTAGTAAAGCTTGGCCAGTCTGCCTCCCCCTCCTCCCATCTCTTTCCCAGCCGCTCCTTCCAAGTCTTTTTGATTTACTTTTGTTTAGATAAGAAATTGTGCAGGTTAAAAATAAAAAAACCCATGTGAGCTTTGATCTGTCTTTTAACTTGCACTTTCATGAAAAGGTTCTGGATGGATCCAGTTCCACAAAGCCTCCCGTTTTCCTCAGTGTGACCCACCTTCCTGAGTGGAGAAGGTCCCCTCCGGACAAGGAACGCAGTCGTAGCAGCAAACTGGCTCTCCTTCTCGAGCCCTCTTGACAAATCCAGGATGACAACTTTCCACACATTTGGACTGAGGCAGGGACTGAGCAGAAAAACAAAGAATGCCAAAGAAAAGATGTTAGGACTCTCCATCCATGGAAAATGGAGGGAGAAATGGATGGAGACAAGTAGCCTCTGGTCTTCACTGAGGTAAATACGAAAGCTATGACTACTTCTAAACAGATGCAGGAGGTACAATTAGCAGATTCTTAATGTAGTTCCTCCCTTTTGCTTTTGGAATTTAACATTATAATAAGATACTTTTCTATTTAATGTAGTCTAGAGGGATGGAGGTGAAAAAAGTTTTAAATATGATGATATATTCTTATTAAAACTGATAATAAAGTTTACTGTAAAAGATTTAGGAAATTTTATTCTATTAGGTTTTTTAATATGAAATTAAACTGTGATGAAGAAAGAAACCTCTGACCAGTAAGATCTTGAAAGGTTTCCATAAAACATGGCAACGCCACTCCACTTAGGTCCCGTCTATTGAAGAGCTTCCATGAGATGACACCACCTGGCATGGGAGGCCAACCACCCTGGAGTCTCTAGGCTTTGCCCACTTGAAATGGGACCTTTGGAAAACAGAGAAAAGACACCAAAATTTCTCCCACCTTATTGAGCAACTTTAGCAGTGAAAGACCACTTTCTCTGACAGTAAATCTCTGTCTTTCAAAATACGCCAGAGCTTCTTTCCTGATATACTCCTTGGGGAGAACCAAGGAGGCCTGAATGCCCACATCTGCTGTTATCTCTCCATTTTGCTCCAAGTACAGTTTTCTGTCAGAAATATTCCAAAATTCATTCTTCTCCAGAAAGGGATGAAACTAGAATGGGAACATCCAGGAATTTGAAAAACAGAGAACTTTGTTTCTTATCCCACATTGAATCTTTCTTCTACAATTGTCTAAACTCCAAATATGCTTAATTAGGATACAAATACTGTCATCATCTTCATAAGTGAACAAGAAAGTTTGAGAAAAATTTGTCAATCATTTACTGTCAAAATATAGAAAAAGTATATAATTGATACAATTGGTCAAATATAGGGAACATTCTAGAGCAGATGACAAATAAAATGAACAGAGAAAAAAAAATCATTCATAAACTCTTTGAAAACAACAGGTTGATTCCCAGAAACATGGGATTATCCAGGAGAAAGTTGTCAGGCAAATCTTCTCCCTGGTCATCCCGATGGAAAACACCTCCAGATGTCCTAATTCTACTTAATTGTAATGTGACATTAACAACATTTTGCAGATCTGAAAGAACAAATCTCCCACCAACTCTTTTCTCAGCCTGAAAAGTTAGCCAGGATCCTTTCTGAGTTTCTTTCTCTCCCATTATGCAGCTGCAGGATTCTCCCCTCTTCTCTGATCCTTCCCTAGGCAGCCTCTCTTCCCCTCATCCCAAAAGTCATTCTCACACATCATTGCACTTCCTAAATAGATTATGGAAAGACTGGTGATATCACTGGATTTCAGTAAAGGACTCACAAACAATTTTGTGATGTGATTAGAAACCTGAGGCCTGGATAGTAAGTGGATAAAAACTGTCTTCAAAATGATACTCAAATAGTTTTTAGGAGCAGGAGAAGAGGGAAAGAAAGTTAGAAGGAGGGAGGAGAGGGAGAGGGAGAGGGAAGAGACTGAGAAGGAAGATTGCTGTATAACAAAAAAGAGGAAATGGAAGAAAGAAAACGCCAAACACACATATGAATATATGAAAATAAAGAAGAAATTGTTAAAAAATAAAAGAATAAATGTGAACAAACAGGAAAATTAGAATTTGAGAGCTAATGAAGATGTTGTTTATATAAATAAATATATAAATATTGAGATATGAATTAAAGAAAAATAGGGAAAAAAGGAAGATTTTGGCAAAAATTGTAATTGAGTAAAATGTATTTGAACTTGAAAAATTGTATAAGATAAGATAAGGCCAATTCTCTGTTCAAAAAAAGATGTGGGTGAATGTGGGGGGGGGGGGATCAATAAAACTTGATTCAAAAAAATGATACTCAAATAGTTTTTAACCCTTTTTAATCTTTCCTAGGAAACCTGAAGGTGATGGATAACAATTTGCCATTGGTCATCAATTTTTCTATGTTGTCATTAATATGGTAATTAATACGATCTTAGAATAAGCTAATTTGATGTGATTTAAAGAATATAAAGTCTTTCAACTTATAAGCCTTATTTGAAACTTCATTTAAAAGGTTTGATAAAATAACAATGGTTTTAAATCAAAGGCGATAATCAGAAGCAAGCTACAATTGTTGAATTGGATGGATTGGATGGTCGGATGGACTGGAACTTAATTTGCTGCTGGCATCCCTGAAGGAGTTTGTTTTGAAGGCAGGCTGTTTGGAGATGGCTGGAGAGGCCATGGACCCTGAAGACTCAAAGTGGGCAGAACGGATGACTGATGAAATGGATTCTTTCAAGAAGGCTGAGGGAGATTGGAGAATGGATTTATCATACTTAACTGGAAAAAGAAGTCTTAAGAGTCTTTGTGTTTCAATTTACAGGAGGTCCTGTGACTTTGGGGAATGGAAAGCAGTTACTGGGAAAGATCCTAATTAAAATTTTAAGGAAATGCATTATTATTAAGAAACAAACAAAGATGTTTAACCCTGGATGGATTCTGAATGGATCAGAGATGATGATTATGGTGGTCTGTGGTAGATAAGAAGCTCCTGTAAATTTTCTGTGAGTTAAATACAATATTTATTTATTTATTTATTTATTAGTTAGATTTATATGCCACCCTTCTCCAGAGACTGGGGGCAGCTTACAATGCATTAAGCATTGCAAACAATAGCAGATAGACCATTTTGAAGTTTTGAAATTTAACTTTATTGTTGGATTGCCTGTTAACTACGTTTTTTATATACAGCAGATAGATGATAGATGTGTAGTTTATAATTGTGGGCCAATTTTGCAAGGGGGAGAAACTATTATTGCTGTATTGTATTCAACTGGGGGGACAATATACATGTTTTTGTCTGTTTTTAATGCACAATTTAAAAAATGTTTCATCTAATTTTGTTTTGTCTTTGTAATAGTTTTATTTTTTGAAGTTTGTATTTTACCATTTTGAATAAAATAAAATTTAATAAGAGGAATATCAAGTTTCCAGAAACAATATTTATCATTAGCACATAGAGAAGGGTACATGAATAAAAAGCAATAGAAAAAATCTGATTTTTAGCAATTAAGACTTGAGTAACAATAGAGTCTCCTATAAGAACATGAATGATGGACTAGAAGAAAGATGAGGGATACCAAACTTGATATGCATGTTTGTGGAAATGATCTCAAAATCGTAGTTAACGGGAAACAGAATCTGAGTCAGCAGGGAGATGTTCATGGGAAGAAGGCAAATGCAGCCATAAGAATCTCAGGAAGTGAATATTCTGGTTAGGGGAGACCCCAACTCAAGGACCAGGTCCCCTTGCAGGCACCACTCTTGGAGGAGAATTTGCACAAAATCTATGTAAACTTCAGGGAAGGACAATGAAGCCAAGGAAGAGATCAAAGGAGCTGCTCTTAGCCTTGAGGAAAGAGAAGAAGGAGAAGAGCTGAAGATCAGGAGGAGGCTGGGAGCCCCTTTTCCAACTGACACAATCTCTCGGTTGGAGAAGGGAGGATGCAGCCCTCTTCCAATCACTGACACACATTACACACGAGTGTAAGATCTGCTCACTATTATTCCAGAGTGTCAGACACGGAAAAATGAATTCAGTTACAAGAGAGGAGATTTTAGCTAAATGAAAGAAAAAAATATGATAAAAGTATTGTAAAGGTTAACAATAATGACGGAGGCATTGTGGGTTAACAATTAACAGATCTTTATTCACAACAGTAAAGTCTAACCATGACTCGTTCCTTACTTCTAACACTGGTGAGCAAGCAGTTTCCTCAGCGCTGACAGCTCTTTTATAGCAGACCTGTCAGCGTCTCGGCCAATAAACATGTTCTGCTATCCCGCCAGTTAGTTGCTATGCCGGCGGACCAATCAGCTTTGCGTCCTTGCCACATAGCTGCCGGCTTGCTGTAACAAAAAGTTTGAGCTGTTTTAGAGCTGAGCCAGTAAAGCAGAGAAGTTCAGTCTCCTCTTCATGCATTATCTGAGTGCAAAGACTGAGCAGCCATCAGTCAGAGAAGCTTTAACTGGGATTCCTGCAGAGAGGAGGGGTTGGGCTAGATGGTCTCAGGGTCTCCTCCAAATTTATGAAGGTTGTCATGCCACAACATGTATCTATTGTGCTTTTGTTGCTCTAGCCCCACCTAGTGGCCGGAGGCAGATAAGCCTAACTGTATGGTCTGAAGCCAGACTCCCTTTTCTCTCAGCCTTTGGAGGAGACGGAAGCAGCCGGTTTGACCGAGACACCTGGTCATCCGGAGGCCTCCGTCCCTGACATGGAGCATCGCTGGAGAGGTTCCAGCTGCTTCTTTGTTGGCTGTTAGTTAAAGCTGCCTATCTCCTATTTATATTTGACTCTCACTCTTTGCATTTCCTCAGTTTCTCCGTGCCCTTTTCTCCCAATGAAACACCCAGATCCACCCCAGGCTCCCTTTCACTGGAGGAGAAGAGGGGGGTTTAGCTGACTGTTGAGCTGCAGACAGACCCACCTGCAGTGGGGACAGAACAAAGGGGAAATTCCACCATGCTAATCACAAACCCACAAATATGGGAATTTATTTCAAAAAAGAATATAGCATTTTCAAATGAGCAGTGTTTAATATTAAAATGCCATGGTATCTACTCTTTGGGACCATTATTCCCTGAGCAATTATATTGGCCAGATCTGTTGAGAAGATTCGCCTCCTTCTCCTCTGGATTCCTCCTCCAAAGGATCTAAGATTAATGGATCCATATAGGGATTCCATACCTGCCACGGCTGCAGCCTTGGAGACCCCAAACTCTTTTCTCTCTCCTTCCTTCTCCTCCTCCATCTGGAGGAATAAGCGGCATTCAAGGCCTGGACCAGAGTCTTCATGATACTGTAATATTGATAGTAATTTAGTATCCCTCTTCTGTTCCATTTCTCCTGGGTCTCCAGTGGGGCTTTCTGGGTACATCTTCTGCGGCCTTTGACAGAAAAGATGTTCTTTGAAAAAGAACAGAGAAAATAAGGATCTTGAAACTTTCCTTCCACAAAGAAATGGGGTTCAAAGGCAGAATCTTTTGGCCTTTTTTTTAACAGATAACCAAAGTTCCAAATACTATGGATGTATTTGAGAAGTCTACGCTTGTTCATTCTAGACCCTGCAAAAGTTGTGAGGATCCAGACTTTCCCTTCAATGGGTCCTGGCAGACGCATAAACGTTAAATGGAAAGGAAGAATTCTGTCCCAAATGGACTCATATTCCATGAAGTGAACAAAGACGTTGACTTTTCTCCACTGAGAGAGGGAATCCCTGAGGTATGCTGTATATCCAGTTGTTGAGAACAGTTGTGATATAACAACATAAATTCCTTTCCTGACAAGCACAGGAGGGAAAATCCTCATGAAATTCTCTCCCTTCTCTGTGTCTGAAGCAAAGAGGCCAATCAGGGTCCATCTGAAATGGAGGAGCAGGTGGACAATTGCTGGGTACTGGAATCCGTCTTTGGGGAACATCCAGTAGAAAAGGGGGAATTTCCTTTTATCACTCAGAGTCTCTGAAACAATGTCATGACTGATCTGAAAAACAAATGAAGAATGATGTGTCATATTTGGCATCAGGTCAAGTCCAAAATATTAGATTTTAATAAATCCAACCTGGTTCTCATGAATGTATTAGAATAGTTTGTTAATCAGACATTGTTTAAAATATTAAAGACAGAATATTAGCAAGATTGTATCATAATAATGGAAAATAATAAGCAAATTAAAAAACAATAAAAATGCAAATCGTATTACTGTATCACCCCTACAATTTATCACAATTAGATTAACACGTGCAAATGCCAACTGGAATATTCTATTCCAATAAAGGGCCTATTATAATTTTCGAGGATTGATGCATCTTTTTTTGCTTCTCTATCCCAGATTCTTTTTGGAGAAAATTTTTTAACTTCTTTCTCCAGTTATACAAGAAACAGGCAGACCTCAAAGCCTAATAAGATTTGACAGTTGCATAATCCAAGATTGGTCTTTGATTGAAGTTTTGTCTGTTCCAAGAGCCACAATTTTCAGAGTCTGTCAGTTTCCATATGTTAAATTTTATGCCAATGCCCATATTTTCTGAATTTAGAGAAAGCAAAAATTGTGTAAATTCCCAAATCAGCTCTGAGGGCAGCAGCTGGAGTCCTTTTAGCCACCCCAAGATCCTCCTCAGAGGCTGAGATTGGGTTGGTTCTGCTGGTGGTTTCTCTCTGAAGCCCCAAACATCAGATTGATGGAAGAACATGGGGGAAAACTGGGACTCAGATCCTTTAATAACTGGGGCTGAGGAAGCTGGAGAGCTATGAGGTTTTCATTTAAGCACTACTTTCACTCCTGCCCTTTCTCTAACTGAGCTCCTTGGATGATGAGGGAGCCAAGATTCAGGCTCAGAGAAAACAACCCCAGGTAAGGAAAGGTGTTACTTGCTCTATTGGCTGACCATCTATGGCTATGATGTCATTTCACAAAGACCCTAACTTTTGAACTTGCTTATAAATTATCAGATAATTATTATGACAAAACAATCCAAATCTATACAATCCAATGTCTAAGTATGATAATATCACATTATCTGTATAAATCGGTGTATTCCAATAGAAACTTAGCAGGCTAAACACATGTACCTATAACAGAATTTATAACAAAATAAAAGGGTTGGAAGGGACCTTGGAGGTCTTCTAGTCTAACCCCCTGTTCAAGCAGTAAACCAGGCATAGTATCAGTAACTGTGAGAGGGATCCTGGAGTCTTCGTGGACAACCAATTAAATATGAGTGAAGAGTGTGCAGCAGCAGCCAAAAAAGCCAATGCAATTCTAAATTGCATTAACAGAGAGATACAATCAAGATGAAGAGAGGTACTAATACCACCCTATAAAACCTTAGTAAGACCACAACTAGAATACTGCATCCAGTTTTGGTCACCACACTATAAAAAAGATGTTGAGACTCTAGAAAAAGTGCAGAGAGGAGCAACCAAGAGGATTATGGGACTGGAGGCTAAAACATACAATGAACGGTTGCAGGAACTGGGCATGGCTGGACTAGTGAAGAGAAGGACCAGGGAAGACATGATAGCAGTCTTCCAATATTTGAGGGGCTGCCACAGAGAGGAGGGGGTCAAGCTATTTTCCAAAGCACCCAATGGCCGGCAAGGAATAATGGATGGAAACTGAGCAAGGAGAGATTCAACCTGGAAATAAAGAGATAAAGTTGCCTTCAGAAGTTGTGGGAGCTTCATCACTGGAAGCTTTCAAGAAGAGACTGGACCGTCATCTGTCAGAAATGGTGTAGGGTCTGCTTGGACTAGATGACCTACAAGGTCCCTTCCAACTCTGTTAATCTGTATCTATCTATACTATTCCAGACAAGTGGCTGTCCAGTCTCTTCTTCAAAGCCTCCAGTGATGGACCACCCACAATTTCTGAAGGGGAGACGTTCCATTCCTCACCATTAGGAAATTTCTCCTTAGTTCTAGGTTGTTTCTCTCCTTGATTACTGATCCATTATTTCTTTTCTTGTTCGGAAATAGGTGGACCTCTCAAATATTGGTACATTGCTATGATGTCACCCCTCATCCTTTTCACTAGACTAGACATCCTGAATTCCTGCAACTGTTCCTCATATGTTTTAGTCTCCAGGCCCTTAATCATCTTTTCTGCACTCTTTCCAGAGTCTCTACATCTTTTTTATAATATGGAGACTAAAACTGGATGCACTATTCCGAGTGTGGTCTTGCCAAGGCATTATGAAGCAGTACCAATAATTCATGTGATCTTGATTTTATCCCTCTGTTAATGCAACCTAGAATTGCAATGGCTTTTTTGGCTGCTGCCACAGATTGCTGGTTCATATTTAAGTGATTGTCCACTAGGACTCCAAGTTCCTCTCACAGTTACTGCTATGGAGCCAGATTTCACCTCATCTGTAAGTGGACATTTGGTTTTTCTAGCCTAAGTATAAAACCTTACTTTTCTCTACAATGAATTACAGTTTGTTAGATAGGCCCAGGGTTCAAGTCTAACTAGATCCATCTGGATCTTCAGCCTATCTTCTGGGGTGTTGGCTATTCCTGCCACTTTAGTGTTGTCTTCAAATTTGATGATTTCCCCTCTTCTCCCCTCATCCAAATCATTCATGAAGACGTTGAAGAGAACTAAGCCTAAAATGGAACCTTGGGGTCCCCCACTGCTTGTTTCCCTCCATGCAGACGTAGTTCCATTGAGGACCCCAGGCTGACTCCATCTGGGGGTGATGCTGTCCATCCCACATATTTTCAGCTTCCCGAGAAATAGGTTGTGGTTTACTTTGTCAAAGCCTTTCTGAAATCCAAGTACTGTATACTACGTGCACTGCATTTCATTGGTCCACTAATTTAGTCATTTTTGTCAAAGAATTAAATAACTTTTATTTATGATCTGTTTTTTGATCTTGTGTTAGTCCTAGTAAGTCATTCATATCTAGACTGAATAACAAGGGTTCAGATATGCACCCTTCCCTTCCCCCTTGGTAAGCATAGATCCTTCTTCTCATGGCTCCATTGAACCCAAACCTCCCTCTCAAACAAGGGCTTGGATCAGGGCCAACAGGCTGAGCTCCATTTTGAAGCCTATCAATTTTCTCCATCACATTTCTCTGTTTATTGAGTCAAATGCTGCACTAACATCTACAAAGCCTGCAAACCTTGTTTTACTTCACTGATATAGATGAGATATTTCAGGACAAATTTGTTGCTAATATTAAATTATTAATTTATGCATTATTTCTTATAAAATCTGTATGGCTTTTTACTCTACCTAAAACTTTCTGGTTCTTCTGCATGGAATGCATTTTTCTCAGATTTAACTAAGAGGATCATGACATAAATTTTAGCCACAATATCTTCTACTCTATTTAGTCTATAGTTGCTAGAGTCCTTTTTATTCCTCATTCTAGGTAGTTAAAATTTATTTATTTATTTATTTATTTATTTATTTGTTTGTTTATTTATTTATTTATTTATTTATTTATTTATTTTATTTTATTTTATTTTATTTTTATACCATCCTTCTCCTGCGGGACTCAGGGCAGTGTACAGCCGAGATAAAACATAGCATATAAAATTTAAAAACAGTTTAAAAAACAATTAAATAATTTTGGCCCAAAATTTAAAACAACCCAATTAAAACTGAATTCATTTAAAACTGAGAGGATGGGATCAAGCCAGCCCGGCTAGATGGAAAAAGTGTGTTTTCAGGGCCCGACGAAAAGTCCGGAGGTCTGATATCGTGCGTATCTCAGGGGGTAGGTCATTCCAGAGGGCAGGTGCTGCCACAGAGAAGGCTCTCCCCCTGGGGGTCGCCAGCTGCCACTGTCTGGCCGACGGCACCCTGAAGAGGCCCTCTCTGTGCGAGTGAACCGGTCGGTGGGAGGCTATTGGCGGCAGAAGGCGGTCTCACAGATACCCCGGCCCTAAGGCATGGAGCTGCTGCTATTGCCAACTTCAATCCAACTGGATAGGGCAGGCATTATTTATATGTGAAAATGAAGATGCCAATAGAGGCCCCAACAACCAGGGATATTTTTTGATCGGTTAAATAGTTGGTAGAATGTCTTCTCCAGGGAACGTATTGCTTGTATTTCAGGCCTTTTATGATTAATCTCAACATGAAGATAATGGGGTAAAATAGTGACATTTTTGCTAATATGGAGAAAAGCAGCTCTTGAATTCCATGGAGAAGACATGATTACATCTATTGCTCACCCACCACCACCCACCCCTCACTTTACCAGAAGGAGAAAAACACACACAAACCTGTGGGACTTTGTAGGTGCCTACTAAAGTTGACATCTGGATGGAGATGTCCCTGTCAGCTGCATCAAGAAGAGCCAGAAGGTTCTCCTTCCTTCCACAGCCGTAGTTGGGGACATTGGCTTCTCCAGTGGAGAGAATGTCCATCAAGGCATCTGAAGTGTGGAAAGTGCTCAAATGGTTGCTTTGGATGTTGTAGCCAAGTGTGAGATTGTGCAGGAGCTGGGAATTCTTGTTGACCATTTGAATGTTGAAAATGAATGGTAAGCATTGTGAAAAACCATAAAGATCCCTATTGTTAAAACATGTTATTATAATCAACATCAACAACAAATACTTTTTAAAATATATAATCCTTTTCAAGCCTACTGAGCCTTAAACCAACGTTGATCCAAAATGAATGATGGTTACACAAATATGGAAATGGGCTGAGGTATGGCAACTACAACTGATTCCACCTCTACTTTAAATAAAATTCATTGTTCAAGTTGTTATGTATATAAGTTTTGGCAGGAGATTTAAACTACAATAGGTCAATTGTGATTGGTCAGCTCCCCGACCGGCCGGGTATATAAGGAGAGCTGTTTGCCTGTAACTTTTGCTGAAGCCTCCCTATACATTAAAGAGCTATTGCCACTACCTTGCTTCTGCCTCCTCAAACGCCCAACTTAACATTGGCGACAAACGTGGGATTGAGGCACTGAGAAGCAAGCCGAAGAAGAGCTATCTAGAGTGGATTCAGCCAGGCTGACGAGCCGTACACAGCAGAATACCACAATGTCTGCCTTCATACCGCCAAAGCCTTTTGTCCCGGCCAGAGAGAAGTGGGGGTTGTACATGATCCGTTTCGAGTGCACCTTGGAAGCCAGCGACATGCAGAGTCTCCCTGGGAACCGAAAGAGGGCCCTGTTCCTGAGCCAGTGTGGACCGGAGGTCTTCGACATGGTGGAGTCACTCTCGGAACCGACCCTGGTCCAGACCATCCCGTGGGAAGTGCTACAAGCCATACTCAAGGAACACTACGCCCCGGTCCCATCAAAGTTCGTGCAGTGCTACAAGCTCCGGCAATGAGTTCAGCGTGAAGGAGAGCCAATCAGCGCATACATGGCTGCCCTGTGTAAGGCTGCAATGCACTGCGAGTACCGGGACCTCAATGATGTGCTCCTAGAGCAACTAATCTGTGGCGTAAGAGATATACGCTTACAGAAAAGCTTGCTCGCGAGGCAGAATCTGACTCTACCCATCACTCTCGATGAGGCCAGAGCACACAAAGTCTTCGACCAAGGCTGTGGAGATACTGCAATGACCAGTCAACCCGAAAGGAGACCGGAGGTCGGCACCGGTACACCGAGAAGCGACCCAGACCAGCAGCAAGGAAGAGTCAGAGGAGGACATCTTCCAAACTGAGAGACAAATGCGGGAGCAGAAGGAGCAATGCAGAAGCTGTTCGAGCTGCGGCGGGGCACACCAGAGACAAACCTGTAAATTCAGGGATGCCATCTGTAGGCGTTGCGAGAAGAAGGGGCATTTGGCGAGAGTCTGCAGAGCAAGCCTACCAGTCAACCACAAGCCCCAGGACAATTTCAGCCAATCAGAGCTGGCGTGGCACAAGCGGACCAGTAAAGATGGCGACCAGAGGAAAAGGCGCAAATTTCAAAGCCCCGAGACCTGCAGCACCAGGATCGCCCAGGCCAGCGCGACCATTGAGAAGAAGGTCCACACAATGGTCGAGATCGAAGGACAACCCTGCGAGATGGAGATCGACACCGGATCATCCCTGTCCATCATGTCCTGGACCACCCTGAAGACCGCATTCCCCAGCATCAAGAAGAGCTGGCTCCAGATCCAGCAAATTCGACTTCGAGACTACCAGGGGAACAGCATCCCTGTGGTAGGAGTAGACACATTCCAGGTCATGTATGGCGAATACCAGAAGGAGCTGCCCCTCACTGTGGTCAGCGAAACCCTACCAAGCCTCCTAGGGCTGGATTGGTTCAAGGCCCTAGGAATGGGATTCACCGGCATCCACACCACTAGTGGCAGCACCCTGAAGGATGACCTCATGCAGGAGTTTCAGGACATCTTCGACGACCAGCTGGGCAAGTACATGGGGACCCCTATTTCATTTAACCTAGACCCCGATCAAATTGAAGGCTAGACAAGTGCCCTTTGCGCTCAAGCCCAAAATTGACTTGGAATTGGATGAACTAATCAAGCAAGGAGTGTTAGTCCCAGTACACCACGCCAAGTGGGAGACCCCAATAGTGACTCCGGTCAAATCAGATGGGTCTGTGCGCATCTGCAGGGACTACAAATGCACATTAAATAAGGCTCTTCAGCAGAGCGCATACCGTGTCCCAATTGTGCATCATTTGCTCCATTCACTGGGCCCTGGCAAGATCTTCGCAAAACTCGATCTTGCACAGGCGTATCAGCAACTACTGGTAGATGGCGCTACCGCGGAAGCACAGACTATAGTCACCCACAGAGGTGCATTCAAATGCACCAGACTTCAATTCGGAGTCAGCATAGTCCCCGGACTTTTTCAAAGTACCATGGAGCGTTTGTTACAGGGACTGCCAGGGGTAGTGCCCTACTTTGATGATGTACTCATTAGTGCAACAGACGAGAAGCAGCTAGGGGACAGACTCAGGTGGGTTTTGGCGAAATTCAGGGAGGCTGGACTTCGCGTAAAATGAAACAAGTGTATGATTGCAGTCCCCTCTGTGGAATTCCTGGGGTACCAGGTGGACGGATTGGGAATACACCCCACCGAGAGCAAAATAAGGGCCATCCAAAATGCGCCCACACCAAAAAACAAATCGGAGCTACAGGATTTCTTGGGCCTCCTCAACTTTTATGCCATCTTCCTGAGAGACAAGGCAATGGTCACCGAACCACTACACCGGTTACTGGCCAAAAATGCACCTTGGGTCTGGAGGGATGTTGAAGCTGCTGCATTCAACGCAGTGAAAAAACTCTTATCTGCAGACAGTTTCCTGATTCAGTATAATGTGACACTACCACTGGTCTTAGTCTGCGACGCATCCCCTTTTGGCATGGGAGCTGTCTTGAGCCATAGGCTACTGAATAGGCTAGAGGCACCCATTGCCTATTACTCACAAACCCTGTCCAGTGTGGAACGGAATTACAGCCGCTGGACAGAGAAGCCCTCGCAGCCGTCTCGGGGGTCAAAAAATTTCATGAATACCTATTTGGATGACACTTTGAACTGGTCACAGACCATCGACCTCTTTTAGGCCTCCTGGCTGGGGATCGGCCCACACCCTCTGCCTTGTCTCCACACATAACACGGTGGACCATCTTCCTGGCAGCTTACTCCTACCAACTTGTCCACCGCCCGAGACTAAGTTTGGGGCACGCTGATGCCCTCAGCCGCTGTCCGTTACCAGACCTCCTAGAAGACCCAACTCCGGAGGCACCAGTACTCCTGATTGATGTTTTGGACTCAGGGCCTCTCACGTCCACGGAAGTGGCGAGAGCCTCCACTAAAGATCACGTGTTAAGGACTGTAATGGGTTGGGTCATGAGGGGTTGGCCGGCAAAGACTGAGGGCGGGGAATTCAAAGCATTTGCTAGCAAAAAGAACGAACTGTCTATGCAAGGGGGGTGTTTGTTATGGGGTGACCGCATCATTGTGCCCTTATGCTTAAGGGAAAAAGTCTTAAGAATGTTACATGAAGGGCACCCCGGAATTGTACGAATGAAGGGTCTAGCTAGAAGCAATGTATGGTGGCCCCAAATGGATAACATCATCACCGAGTGGGTGGGGAAGTGTAACCCCTGTCAAGAATCCAGGCCAGATCCCCCCACAGCACTGGTCAGGGAATGGGAGAGTCCCCAGGGGTCCTGGTCAAGGTTAAACATAGATTTTGCAGGCCCATTTCATGGACAAACATTTTTGGTGATCGTCGATGCCTTTTTAAAATGCTCGAGATCATCCTCATGCAATCCACGACTGCCAAGGAGGTCATAAAAGTACTCCGGAAACTCTTTGCCACCCACAGATTGCCCGATACCCTTGTATCGGATAACGGGCCCAATTCACCGCCACCCAATTCGAGGGGTACCTGGCAGAATTAGGCATCCAACACACACTCAGCCTTGGTACTACAGTGGTTTAAAGCACCCTGTTATTAACACAGCTGCCTGCAATTTACTGCTGGTTCGAATCTCTCCAAGGCTCAAGGTTGACTCAGCCTTCCATCCTTTCTAAGGTAGGTTAAATGAGGACCCAGTTTGTGGGGGCAATAAGCTGACTTTGTATAAATATACAAAAGTATGAAGGCTATTGCTTAATGCATTGTAAGCCGCCCTGAGTCTCCGGAGAAGGGCGGCATATAAATCAAATTAAAAAAAAAACAAAAAACTCTCGGCCCTGTTTCATCCGGCCAGTAATGGACTGGCTGAAAGATTTGTGAGAATGGCCAAAGAGGCACTGGCATGGCTGGATGCGGGAGACTGGCAGGCCCGAATAGACAAGTTCTTAACAGCCCAACACACCACCCCTTGTACAGGCGCAGTCCAGCCAAACTCCTCATGGGTAGGAAGCTCAGGTGTACCTTGGACCGATTACACCCCAACTACTCCCCGAATGGATTTAGAGGAGCTGACCAGAAGTTACAGGAGTTTAAGATAGGGACACCAGTGTTCGCAAGGAATTACTCAGGGGGGCCCCTATGGGTAGCCGGAGTGATTTCTGAAATCAAGGGACCAAAATCATATACAGTAGACATGGGAGATGGGAGGATCTGGCGTAGGCACATTGATCAACTCAGAAAAAGGTTGGCTGGACAGCCAGAAGTGTACTCAGAAATGCCAAGCCCTGATTACCCAAGTTTTCCTACAACAGCTAGCTCAAGCCCGAGAATGTCAGAAAACTTAGCTGCAAACTCCAGGATCCAACACCGCCCTAGCGAGACACCACTCCCAGCCGAGGACATCAACGCCTCCGACGAGATCCAGGAGGTTCCATTGGCGGAGCCGGGAGAAACAAAAGGTCCCTCCGACCGGCTCGAGGCCACGCCTCAGACTGAACTGCACAGGTCAACTAGGGCCCGGACACGCCCTGGTCACCTGCACGATTTTGTATGCAAATGTATAGACTAAGTGCCTTCTGGGAGGGGAAGGGTGTTATATATATAAGTTTTGGCGGGAGATTTAAACTACAATAGGTCAATTGTGATTGGTCAGCTCCCCGGCCGGCCGGGTATATAAGGAGAGCTGTTTGCCTGTAACTTTTGCTGAAGCCTCATTATACATTAAAGAGATGTTGTCACTACCTTGCTTCTGCCTCCTCAATCGCCCAACTTAACACAAGTGATAAATTAAGGATTGAACTGAGAGCAGAGAATAAACTGGAGTCCTTTCACCTTTTTTTCAGACCCCTTTTTGGATTTGAGTCTCTTTCACAAAATCAGACCAGAGAGAGAAGCCATGGAAATCAAAATCATTCAGGAAATTAGACATATTCCCCAATATAGGAAGAAATGAAAAATAAAAAACTGAAAAGAAGGAGAGTGTTAGAATGGAGGGAGTGCAACTCCATCACCCTGAATGACTTACCAATCATGGAAAACAAACTGAAGAGAAGGATCCATGTTGAAAAGCAACTTTGTATGCAATCTTTCCTTTCCACTGAAGACTATACCAATGAGATGGTCTCCTGGGCTGTAAAAGCTCTGTCGTTGTTTTCCATCCTGGTTCTCCAAACTCAGTGGGCATTTCATTCTCAGCTTCCCAGAGACTGGATGGCACAAAAGCAGCATCAGAGGCAGAAGCAGGAGGTCCATAATTCATGGGGTGAATCAATGAATCCTTTTCCTGTTTCTAAAGAAGAAGTAGAAGAATCAAAGAAACAAGGTGGAACATCCAGTTGCTTTTTCTCAACACAGAGAAACACTCAGCTTCATCTGGAAAAGAAAGAGACGTACATTCAAGAGCACAGATCCTGCCTGTCCCAAACCTCCATATTTCTCTGCCCAAAGTCTCCCCTGGAGGATTCAGCCAAAGAACAGAGCTGAAACTTATATCATAATTCTCCCTATCAGGAGAGATCCCTGGATAATTCAAGTAGTTCTTGGACTTGGAGATTGTCGGGAAATTCTCTGGAGGGAAATGAAAGGGAAATAATCTCCATGTGATTCATAATAACAGGGGCAGAGATGGAATTAAATCGGTCATCTAGAATTGAGAGGTTTGGAGTCTCCATGCTTCAAATTGGCCCCAGAAGGAAAACATGGCACCTGTGGCTTAAGAAAAAAGAAACCTGATATTTGTTTGCATAGTGATTAAAGAGAAAATCCCAGAGGCCAGTTAATGCCAGAGTATGTCACAGATCTGAAATATCTGCCAGCTGAGTTGGAACCAAAATTTACTTTATGTTGAAAGCTAATGCTCAAGGGCATCGCACAAAAGAGCTGATGCAATAATGTGGCCAGTTTCTAAGAACAAAATCAGCTTTCGTGAAAAAGTAGGGTTAAAAAAATCACATCCACATACAAACAGAGAGACAGAGACAGAGAGAGAGAGAGAAGTTAGAGAAAGCCAAGTTATAAGAGATGGAGAAATCAAGGCTGCCTCTCACTAGAAGGAAGGGAGGAAGGGAGGGATTCTCATGTTCATCTGCAAAGATGAAAAAGCTGATCTGCAAAATCCGACTTCCATCTTCAGAGACCTGGGAATGAAGAAGCCCATATCCCATGTTCCCCTGCCACCCTTTCCCATGCACAGGCCAGGCAAGGGGGCTCTTGCAGGGATGCCAGATAGGAGACTCTGCCCGGCTGAGTGGGGAGCCCCTCTTGGGAGAAGGAAGCTGGGGAGCCTGGTGGTGGGGAAGGGAAGCAGATCTGCAAAATCCCCCTCCAGGTTCCATCTTCTGAGTCCTGGAAATGGGAGAGACCATATCCCATGTTGCTCAGCCACCTCTTTCCATGCATGGGGCATTCAGGGGAAAGCAAAGCCCAGACCCACAGAGAAGGCCCAAGATGGCCAGGGAGGAGGAGGGGATCTGGGGCATTCCTGGGAAGAGACTAACCTGGTTTATGGGTCCCAGGGTTGAATGTTGGGGGGGGGACGCAGCCCCCGGGGTTTCTCCAGCCTCTCTTGGGCTCCATGTCTTTCCAGGAGAGGCTCCTGTGGGGGAGAAGCAATGCAGGGCTGGGTCTTCCGAGGGGGATCCGGGGTTGCCCTGGGGGAAAAGGCAGCCGGCCTCTCCCTGGAGGGGACCCTCCGTGACTCTGAGGAAGATGGGGCTCCCCGTGCCCACTCCAGACCCTCCAGAGCAGGGGTCACCAACCTTTTGGACCTCAGGGACCACTAAAGTCATAATTTTAAATCCCGCGGACCACTAATATGATCTGCCTAATGACCAACTGGGTGGGCATGGCTAGGTGGTCATGTGGCTGGGTGGGTGTGGCCAACTCAATGTCACTCATCTTGAGGGGTGTCTCGCTGGCCTCTACTCAGCCGTCCCTCCCAGCCACTCCTTGCCTCCCCCCCCAGGCTCCTTAGGGCCCCAACAGGAAGCAGATGTTGGAGCTAAGCAGGCACCATGAGAAAGGAGTTGGCAAAACAGCTCAGTTCAAACTGGATCTGACTGAGAAGGAGGCTCAGCAGACACACCTCATTGAGGGCTATGAGCATAGGCTTTCCAAGCAGAGGGAAGACCTGCGGGAGTGCAAGGCCAGGTACTGGCACCTGGGGGCTCAGTGGGCTGAGATGGTCAGCCAGTTCCAGACCATGATGCTGTCCCACTGGAACAAGGTCCTCCAGCTCTTTGCCACCAGCAGCCCTTCCCTCCAGCCTTTGCCCAACGCCCCGCATCAGGAGGCTGAAGCAGACCCCAAGTTGGAATTTCTGCCCCCCTCTGACCCACACAAAAAGACCTGGAAGGGGGAGAGTCTCTGCAGCCATCCCGGCATGGGGGACTGCAAGGAGCTGGTGTGGGCCACGGTGGGATTGCTGCAGCCCATCCTCAGCAGCAGCAGAACAAACTGCAAGGGAGCTCAGGGGCCGGTTGCGAGAAGTCCCAGGCTCCTGGGAAGACAGGGAAGAGGCTCTCCGGTTTGCTGGCCTCTCACTCAGGCATACTTTGACAACTGGACTGTTTCTCTCTACCCGCCTTTCCTTTTTTGTCTGCTGGATCGATGCAGGGGGACGTCAACCTAGCTTGAGACTGTGTGTCTGGACCAGGTGCTTTCTCTCGGCCTCCTGCCCGTCTCTGCTTCTGTCAGACCATCGGGTGAGAGGCCCGAGATGAAGCATCTGGTCTGGGCACACAGCCTTCCAGCAACCTCTTTTGTGTTCCTTCTCTCAAGGAGAAGCTTTGTGGTCGATGTGAGTGAAGGAAAAAAGAAAACAGGCAGACTGACGGTAGCTTGTTGATGTCTGTGGGAAAGTCGGTCCCATACTAGTCACAGGACTGGCCCATTGGTCGTCCCGGAGCAGCTCCTCCACCCAGGTGCACTGGCTTGCCTGGATGACCAGCCCAGGGGAAGGAGGCGTGCCTGGCGCAGCAACATTCCCATCCACGCATAGGAGCTTTCACACTTGCAACTAAAGCCACCTGCGCTCCTCTCCACTCTGCCTGCTGCGATCTCCGCTGAGGTTTCCGCCCCTTCCAGAGTCTGCAAAGGAAGAAAGAGTGCTACTCCTTCAAGGTCTTCCACAGCCCTGGTGGGGAGGGAGGGGGGGGTCCTAGCTGGACACCAGCCACAACACCAACTAAGTTTAGCACGCAAATGCCCTGGTCACGCCTGTTGGGTGAATGCAGCTTCTGCAATACCCTCCGCAGGCCCAGGTGCATTGGGAGGGCAGGCGAGTGGAGTGAACAACCCGGGGATTTGGGCAACCTTTACATGGCTGGAATGCCTGCAGGATCCCTGGCTTCTGAGGCCAGCGAGGCCCAACGTTTGGGCTCTGGCGCACTCTTCTCCTCCTGGGCGGCAGGAGTTTCGCCTGCCGCTCATTGAAGCACCTGGATTCCCAGGGAGGGAGGGAGGGGCTGGAGCTACTAAACAGGAGGCCTGAAAGACCCCATCCCATCACTGGGACTCTGGGCACTTCAGAGAGCAGCACGTGAAACTTCGGCCAGGCTCAAGAGACGGAGTTTGCAGGGATTGATGTAGTGCCCCTGCTGGTTACAAGACAAATGTTAATTGCACGTCTCCGGCCCAGGGGCCATCGTTTGAGGAACGCAAATAATTTTTCTGCAGACCATTAAAATTTTCTTGCAGACTACCGCTGCTCCAGAGCCCCCAGCTGAGGAGACTCTCCTCATTGCAGCCTTTTCTGGGGAAGGGACTTAAGCCCCCCTCCCTCTGCAATTCTGGGAGATTTTGCCCCTTTCTCATCCCGCCCAAATTTTGCTCTTTATTTGACCCCCCCACACACACACTTTGGCTTGGCTTCTTCCGCCTCTTCTCCATCAGGCTGAGGGCAGGGAAGCTCCCAGGCAACTATCCCTTCCCCTCATTTGATTGGTAGTGGGTTGTCAAAAGGAGGCAGGAATAGAAGCAGCCACTAAAGAGAAAGAGAGGAGGGATTTTTTGTCTTCCCTGAGAACTGGAGGATTTGAATGCAAAATCTGCTTTCTTTTACGAAACCCTTTATATTATTACAGAAAAGTAAAAAGTTGATGTTCAGTTTTAATGCTTTATTTTACTGCAACAGAGGAAGTCTGAAATCAGCGTTTTTGTTTTCTTTTCTCCCTCCCTCCTCATTTCTCTTACCCCTTCTCCCTCCCCCCGTCTCTTCCTTTTTGATTTTGTATTTTTGTATTTTATTCTATAATTAATAAAATGTTTAAAGAGAAAAAAAAAGAACTGGAGGATTTGAATGCAAAATCTGCTTTTATCTGTTCAGATGCAGCCCAGAATCAGAAGGAGGGAAGGGTCAGAGAAAACGAAGGAATATTTAAAAATCTATTTTAGAAAACAAAGGAAAACCCAGACTTTGACAGAAGAAAAATCAAAAGTGAACACCAAAATAAGATTAATTATCCAACTCTGTAGAAAAAGTTCTTTAGCTCTGTAGAGTTTGATCCATGAGATATAGAGCAATTTAAAGGAAAGAATGATAAAAGTCAGCCTTAAGCAAATCTATTGGAGATGCAGAGCAGAAAGATCGGAAGATTAAGTGAAATTGGACGTTAAAGAAAATAGTGCCATCAAATAACTTATAGAAAATAGCTAAAATAATTATAGTATTAACATTACATTCTGTGCTGGTTGAAAGTATTTAGAATTTAGAATTTCTATTTATTTTAATTTTCAAAATGTGTAAGCTTTCTTATTTGTGAAATAAAAATCTCACCCCAGCTATTGAAGGGAGAGAAAAAAACCCAAATCAAATTCAAGTTTCTAGTACTTTGTGAGAATGGCGTCTGGGTCAATCCAGTCTTTGGTGGTTCAACAAAAATATATACTGTCAACAATTGCTCCAGGAGATCTCTAGGTGCTCCCAGTGCAAAGGAAAAGAGCCTCGACTGTCGGAGGGAGAGAATATGGTCCAGGGAGATCTCATCCCCTCCAGGCAACGGCCTCCCAAATACCCGGAGTTTCTCCTGGGCCACCCAAGACGGGAGAGGCTGAAGGGGGAGCTCTTCCAGGCCAGGAGACCATCTCATGGGGACAATCCTCAGGTGAACAAGAAGATCGCATACAACAAGGACTTCCAACCAGGCTCCTCCTTGCCAGTTTCATTCCTAAGTCATTCCCTGTGCTGGAGTTTCCTTTCCTCTCTTTGCATTCCTAACACTTTCCTTCTTTCCTTTTTATTTCACTTACTCCTGTATTAATGGACCTGTCTAATTTCCTGAATGGTCTGGATTTCCAAAGCTTCTCTCTTTTTCTCTTATTTTCTGGAAGTCGCTGGAATCCAAAGATGGGATGGAATACAAACTGTAACAACTCCAGATTATTTTCCTCTCTCCATCCAAACTTGAGTTCATCACTTGAATGCTAACTTTTGTTTAAAGTAGCGATTGAAACGGTTGTAGTGGCCCCTGCCCAGCCGAGTTCCATATTTTTATAACTGCTGATTGATACACAATTCCTGATCCTTAGAAATAGAACAGAAATCGAATAGGATAGAATAGAGTAGAAACAGGAATGGAATGGAATGGAATGGAATGGAATAGAGTAGAATGGAATGGAATAGAATAGAATAGAATAGAATAGAATAGAATAGAATAGAATAGAATAGAATAGAATAGAATAGAATAGAATAGAATAGAATAGAATAGAATAGAAAGAATAGACTTTATTTTCACTTTAAATGTAGACTAATTGGCATACATTAAAATGAAATTTCACTGCATACAGGTCTCAAAGGGGCAACATCTCCAAGGTTGTTGAGTGAATCACCACTGTCATTAAGCAAATCATACAGTTATTAAGCGAATCAGGCTGTGATTAAGCAACTCCGGCTTCCCCAATGCCCGAAATTGGCAAAAAAAAAAAAAAAAGGTCAGAAATTGTGATCACATGACCCCCAGGGATGTTGCGATGGTTGTAAGTGACTTTATCCGAGGCCATTATAACTTTGAAGCATGATTAAAGATATGGCCATAAGTCGAGGACTGCCTGTAACTGACCTGGGTGGGGAAAATAAAACCTTTTAAGGCTCCTGCCTTTGTCCAAGTTCTGGCTATAAGGAGCTCATTGATTTGCTCAATTTATATATGATTCTCAGCATCATCAAAACCATAAATACAATTCCCAGCCTTTACGCAATCTAATCAAAGGTGAATAAAATTTCAAACCAGGGTGCCAATCTAAGGCAACTTTCAAGGCCTCCGATTTAGTTTTAATAGGTACGCTTTATATGTTATTTGATTCGAGTTTCTGCAGGAAATTAAAGAAAAAAATTAGAAATAAATAAAATGCTTTCAGCTATTCAATTTGCTGCTTAAGCTTAAAAAAACCCATATCTATCCAGCTTTCTTCTTCTCCTTTATTAAAGTACCTAATGCTAAAGTTTCCCACAAGGATTCTCCACAGCTGGAGGTGCAGCCCCCCTCAGGGAGACCCAGTCAATGCCTTTCTTCACTTCATGGAAGTCATATTTCCACTTGGGACAGAATTCTTTCCTTTGCCTTTAAAGGGCTGCATTGTCGCTCTGAGGCCAGACCTGAATAGGAAGCAGCAGCCTCCAAGCAGAAGAAATGGAGCATGTGGGACAGAGGAATTTCAACCCTTAACATGCTCCAATCTGGGTTCTGGGGGGAGGAAATTCCAAAGGGCCACAGAGGGTGTTGGGGTCTATTGGGGTGAATGGGGAGCTCTCAGGGGCCACGGACACCCCCCCAAGGAATACACACACCCCCATGGCCTTCTTTCCACCTTCCTTCCTTCTCCCCAGCAGTCGGGCACTTTGGGGGAAAGAGATTTTCCACCTCTGGACCAAAAAGCCTTTGGAATCCGATATTTCCATAAATTCTGTACCGGACAGCCTCTCTCCTTCCCAGCTGCCCCGTCTGCCTCCGATGTCCCACCTCCCAAAATAAACCTCAAAGGAAATGAAGGGAAGCCAGTCAGTTTTATGAAAGGAGTGGGAGAGAGGATCCAGGATAGAGAAGTGAGGGAGGGGAGATGGTGGGTTGAGAGGGAGCTGAGTGATCCACTTGATCCCTTTAACTCCGGATAGAGAGATAGTCAAAGGTCACCTTTAGTGCCTGCAGCAAACTACTTCAGTCTTCATGGTGCTCAGATAGGAAGCCAGTTAAGCATCCCTTCCGTTCCCTTTGTTTTCTCCTCCCTGTCTCCCTCCTTCCCTCTCTCCTTCCCTCCCTCTCTTCGTCCTTCCCTCCTACCAACACCCCCCCTCTTATTCCCCCCCCCCGAAGTCATTTAGCACTTTGAGAAGATTCTGTGTGCTCAGTTCCCCTGGGAGCCTTGGGGGGCTTCCCTACGTCTTTCATTTTCTTTTTTTAATTCCACAGACTTTGCCTGAGACCTCCCAGGATCTCTATCTGGGCTTGCAACCCCTTCCTCCTGGAAGGCCCAGAGCTGCCCAAGGGGCACCCCTGGCCTCTCCCCACAGCTGGACCAAAGATTGTGACATCGTAGCCCGTGTCATAGAAGGTCTCCTGGGCTGCTCTGGGTCACCCAAGGGGTTGAGTGCTGAAGGAAAGAGCATTTCCTCTGTGACAATGGCAGGCAATTTCCTACAACGGATGAGAATGAAGAGGAAGTTCTCAAATAGAGGTAGGATGAAATTAAAAAGAGGCTTATTATAACACTTGACTTTAGCAGTTAGAATAGTAATTACTCAACCCTGTAATGAAAAGGAAGGGAAAGTCTACAAACAGAGGTAGAATACAATTAAAAAACAACACTATCTCCTTAACTTGAGCAGGAAGAGTGAAGAGTTTAGATGCCAGAAGTATCAGCTGGCTCCTAATATTGGGGAATAAAGAACCCAGATCAAACTGTGGCTGAAAAAATGAATGTCTTTAATCGCAGTCAATAAGTTTGTGTTTTTAAAGAAGTCTATTTTTTCCCCCAGTGGTACCAGAAGACACACTGGACTTGGGCTTATGGAGGCACACGGAGGTATGTAATATATACTTCCAACCCATCTATAGGACCTAAGGTGCCTCTGTTAACTGGGCTTGAGGGTCTCCCTCGTGTTCAGGCCCAACGTCCTCATGACCTCCATGGCTTTTCAGCATAAGGCTTCAGGTGCCGGCCAGCTGCCCCCCAACCAACAAGGGTGTGGAAATTGGGATCGTAGAAACACCCAGGAGCATAGAAGAGTCCAAAGGCAGATGCACGAATAAATGTGATAAATGTATTTATTCATATAACAAAACATATTAACTATGTACAAAGGCTGTCTTAATATCCATTAGGATAGGGGGCACACAGCGTGTGTGATTACCCCTATCAAAGATCATGTCTCATGGAGAACAAACGTAAAAGAGAGCATGGTGGAAAGGTTAGAGGGGGTTTTATACTCAGTGTAAGCCCCTCCTTTCCGCATAGGGGTGGGGGCACTTTCTGCCTCCACTAGTGTCTGTATGATAGATATGCCAATGGCTTGTAAATACTTGACAGTTCCCCTCCTTGCGAGCCAATGGCATGCAAACATACAAATGCAATGCACAACAGATTTTACCCTGTGAGACATAACTTTTTACACAGATCTTTGTGCCTATCCGCTGGTAGAGGTTTTGTGAAAAAATCAGCTGTTTGATATTTGGTCTGACAATGTGATAAAGATATAAACCCCATCTCTACTAGTTGCCTAACATTTTGATAGCGGATATCAATATGTCTGGACCTTTTTCCCACCGCATAGGCTTTGGCAATGCCTATGGCCCCGGTGTTGTCTTCTATAATTTGGATGGGCAAAGTCGGTGGTGTCCAGATGCTAGAAATTAAGGCATCAAATCATATCAGATCGTTCCCTGCCTCTGATAAGCATGCATATTCGGCCTCAGCGGTGGAGCACAAAACAAATTTCTGTTGCCCCACATGCCAATGGATGGGTGCCTCATTTAATAGTACCAAGAAGCCCGAAGTACTCCTACGTGTCTTGGTATCTCCGGCCCAGTCCGCATCCGCGAAGCATTTTAATTGGGCCTTGTCTCTATTCTCAGGTTCCAAGCGAAGCACGTAATCTGCTGTGGTCTTGAGATACCTTAATAGCTTTTTAATGGCCAACCAGTGGAACTGGGTAGGATGTTCCACTTGTCTAGATAGCAGGTTTACGGCCAGGGTAATATCTGGACGGCTCCAGTTATTTATATATAGTAATGAGCCGACCACTGACCTAAATAGAGTATTATTTTGGAACTCTGGGCTATCCTTGTGTGCCAATCCATAATAGTCGGTCTGCATTGGGATAGCCGTTGGCTTGCTAACTTCCATTTTACATTTCACCAAGAGTTCCTCTATCTTCTCCTTTTGGGAGAGAGCAAAACCTTTTGTGATGATTTGTACGCCTAGGTACTTGTCCACATATTCTAAAGACTTTAGAGTGAACTTTTTTTGTAGGGTCCTGACAAATATAATACATCCCCCCTTGTCAGGCCCTATATATAAAAGGTCATCAACATACACTAGGACTTTCTCCAGCCCCCCCTTCGGTATCCCTTGTGCCTGATTGTTTGAGGCCGTACAAACTTTTCTTCAGAAGCCAGGTGTGGCCTTCCTGCTGCTGGAATCCGGGGGCACCTCTGACGTAAATTTCTTGTTTTAGATGTGCGTGTAAATAAGCAGTTTGCACATCGAATTGAAAAATGTGTCCCCCATGTGCTGCTGTGGTGACCAAAGCAGCCCTCACACTTTCCGTTCTCACGGTGGGGGAGTATGTTTCATCAAAGTCCTGCAAGTAGCGCTGTGCGTAGCCTTGTGCTACCAGCCGGGCCTTATAGAGGAGTTTGTTGTTGGGCATTGGCTTGACCTTGTAGACCCAATGGGTGCCAATTGCTTTCCTCTTTTTGGGGACTTCCATGGGGATGAAAACTTTTAATTTTTTGAGACTGTCCATTTCCCGCTCCATTGCCACCCTTCACCTACGCTGTTCTTCCTCGGGAAGCTGGAGGACATCTGTGTACGTTTTAGGGGCCATGGTAACGCTGTTGACTGAGGCAACACAGCCAATGTCCAACCTTTTGGGTGGCAACCCTTTATTGGAGCATTTTGACCATCTGGGAAATTGCCACTCACCATCATCATTGTCATCCGGAGCATCGGTGTCAGAATTGGAGCTGCTGGAGGTATCTTTCCAATCAAACTGGGGCGGGCCTCTGTCCCAGGTGCTATGAAGATATGGTCGTTTAGGTGAGGCAGGAGGTGTGAAGTCACCCAGGGATTCCTTGTCTAAATCGTCAGAGTCAGGTAGGGATTCATCACCATCCGGATCTTCGCTGGTCTGTTGTTTGGAGTTTGTTGGTTCATCCTCTTCAGGTGGTGCTGATTGTTCAGTGTCGCTTTTAATAGGGGAATAACCGGGTTCATTGGAATGAATTTTTGACCAATTTGACCCCTCCTCAAAGGAAGCTGATCTAGAGACAATGACAAGGTTATTTTTGTCTACAAACCTAGAGGCCTTGCTGCTGGTTGCATAACCTATAAATCTGAGCCTCCTTGATGCCTTACCCCCCTTTCTTCTGAGGAGCATGGGAATATGGACCCAGGCATAGGAATCAAAAATTCTCAGGTGTGAGAGGCTAGGTTTCCTTCCATGGACTAGGAAGTATGGGGTTTGGTCAATGGCACTACTCCACATCCTGTTGACTAGATAATTAGCCATTTTGACTGCTTCTGCCCAAAAAACTTGGCTCATGTCAGCATCTGCAAGTAGGCAGTTCATGACATTCTGCAGCATGCAATTTCTCCTTTCTACAATGCCATTCTCCGAAGGCGTTTGAAGCGATGATTTAAAATGGAGGATACCTCTCTCCTTCATCCACTTTTCAAAAGTCCTGGATGTAAACTCAGTTCCCCTATCGCTCTGCACCTGAGCGATGCACACCTTGTGTTGCGTTTGGATCTGGTTGTAAAGATATTTGAAGTTGGTAAAGACTTCAGTTTTGTCCTTTAAAATAAATACATGGCCATAACTAGAGTAATCATCTACTACTGTTAAAAAATAACGCCCCCTACCAAGGGAGGGTCTAAAAGGACCAACCAAATCCATGTGTACCAGCTGATAAGGGTACCTTGCACGACGGGAAGAGACCTTAGGTATAGCAGCAGTTTTAGATTTAGCTGCCTTACAGATGGCACATTCCAAATAGGTATTACAATTCTTTATCTTAAGCCCATCAGAAAAATCTTGCATTTTCTTAAT
Organism: Pantherophis guttatus; assembly: GCF_059756535.1. NCBI lineage: Eukaryota > Metazoa > Chordata > Lepidosauria > Squamata > Colubridae > Pantherophis > Pantherophis guttatus. Next base: position 105,490,889 of record NC_142068.1, on the reverse strand, counting down.
AACTGGGAAGCTGGCATGGCTGAGCCTGCGGTGTAATATATGAGCACAATCCAAATGTAAAGGTTTACCCATGCATACTTTGTCAACCTTATGTATCTTATCATTACAAGCCTTGGTCTCTTCAGTAATGAGAGTAGGCACTGGATTAATGGTCACCTTAGAGTTCCTCAGGGTTGGCTGAGGAATTGTGACCTTAATGGGCTCAGCCTTAATGGCTTTGGATGTCCTAGGAGCTGGTTTAAAAGCTTCATTGGTTTTAGGTCCAGGGTCCTTGAGTTTGGACAACCTGGGGGCTGGCACAGAAGCTTTCTGCTCTATCTGGGCGTTGGCCCCCTGAGCCCTCTTGTTAGGTGTCTTGTGCCTTTTGACCTTTGCTTTTGGGGAAAAATAAGGCAAATTGTTGATTTTTACAATATTGCCAACAACACCCCCACTTTCGAAACCATAACCTCCACCCTTCTCAAAAACTAGTTTTACATTTTTATCGTCAGTCAATTTTAAGATACTTAAAAGGTTGTTCTTGATTGAGGGAACATACAGTGCCCCTGTGACATCTCCTATACAAGGCACATTGATCACGCCTTCCCCAGTTACCTCTGCCTTGTCCCCAGTGGCAACTTTTACTGAGGACTTGAGTGGGTGTAAAACCTTAAATCATTGCTTCGTGTTGGCTATATGGGTTGATGCACCTGAATCAAGAAGCCACAGCCCCTCAGCATCCAGGATTTGTCTAGGGAGTTCAACATCACACTAATTAAAGTGGATTCAGAAACAGGCTCCCCTCTCTGTATAAGCTCATCCCTCATGGCTTTAAGCGTTGCCAAATGTTCCCCCATTTTGACACCAGGTTTGAGTTTATAGTTGTGGAAAATTCTTGACAATCTGCTGGTTGCAGCCATATTGTCACTATGGAACAAATTATATAGGGCAGTCCAAACTTCCTGAGCTGTGAGGCCGTCTGAAAGACTGGCATACAGAGCTGTGTCTATAGAACTTAACAGGGTTGTGTAAGATCTTTTATGCAGGAACTCAATTTCAGGGCTCCAAGGTAAAGGAGATGGTCTTTTGATCATGTCCAGGGTATTTTCTCTTAAGAGAATTATCTGAATCTCTTTACACCATTTTTTAAAATTCTGACCACTTAAATGTAATTTTTCAAAATTATTTGGCAAAGTTACAAAATTATTGCCATTAAACTGCATGGGGAGTTGTTCAAATGGCTGAAAAGAGCCTGTTGTGAATGACATTGGGATCCCTAAGCCTGGGATCGATTGCTTAGGTCTGGCTCCTTTTTGTAGTCCTTCCGTAGTTTGAAGCAACTGGGCATGTGCAGGAAATGGAGCATGCTCCATAAGTTCCAGGGCAGCGACCAGGGCCTATATGGCCTCTTTGATATTTGCCTTGGCAGGCGGGGCCTGGCAAGGGGCTTGTGGGTTCGGAGTGGTCCTCTGGGCCACTGGAATGCTGAACTGACTGGCTGGCATTGTAGGCCTGGGCTGTGGAGCTGGGGATGGCCTGGCTCGTGGTTCTGGCAAAGTGCCCAGGGGAGCCGCCATCTTGGAGGAAGTTGCCTCCGGAAGTGGCCTGGTGGCCATTTTGTTTGGCGGGAAAAGGGGGGAGTCTCTCTGGTGGCAGGCGCCATCTTGGAGAGATCAGGCAGGGGAGTCCTTACCGGGATGGCAGGCATCTCTGGTGCTGCCTTCTCAGGCCTCTCTCTGGCTGCTGCCCTTGTCTTCAGGAGGGAGGCGAGCGCTGCTCGGCACTCCTCTTCTGACATCTCAGCCACTCTCCTGTCCAGGCTTTCATCCGGTCCTTCTCACCCCTCTTCGTCAGTGCTGAAGAAGCCTTCTCCAACATTGCCTGGCTCGGCCCCTGGGATCTCTTGCTGCATCTGGGTGGCCTCTGGCTGCCAGGGTGTAGCTGGATGGAAACCCCCTTCAATGTTTTCCATCATTGATTCAGACTGGGGCTGCTGTGAAGTTCTCCTCCGTTGAAGGCCTCTGGTCACAACAGGAGAGCTTCTCTCACAGGTTATTTTGGAGGGCATCTCGCCTTTTCAACAGCTCCTGCAGTGGAGTTCTGCTACCATTCCCTCTGCTACCATTCTGTGGAAATTGGGATCATAGAAACACCCAGGAGCATAGAAGAGTCCAAAGGCAGATGCATGAATAAATGTGATAAATGTATTTATTCATATAACAAAGCATATTAACTATATACAAAGGCTGTCATAATATTCATTAGGATAGGGGGCACACAGTGTGTGTGACTACCCTGATCAAAGATCATGTCTCATGGAGAACAAACGTAAAAGAGAGCATGGTGGAAAGGTTAGAGGGGGTTTTATACTCAGTGTAAGCCCCTCCTCTCCACATAGGGGTGGGGGCACTTTCTGCCTCCACTAGTGTCTGTATGACACATGTGCCAATGGCTTGTAAATACTTGACACCCTGATCCAAGCCCTTGTTTGGGAGGGAGGTTTGGGCTCAATGGAGCCATGAGAAGAAGGATCTATGCTTACCAAGGGGGAAGGGAAAGATGCATATTTGAACCCTTATTATTCAGTGTAGATATGAATGACTTACTAGGAGTAATGAAGGATAAAAAAACAGATCATAAATAAATGTTATTTCATTCTTTGACAAAAATGACTAAATTAGTGGACCAATGAAATGCAGTGTGTGTAGTATACAGTACTTGGATTTCAGAAAGGCTTTGACAAAGTAAACCACAACCTATTTCTCGGGAAGCTGAAAATATGTGGGATGGACAGCATCACCCCCAGCTGGGCTTAGCCTGTGGTCCTCAATGGAACTACGTCTGCATGGAGGGAAACAAGCACTGGGGGACCCCAAGGTTCCATTTTAGGCCCAGTACTCTTCAACATCTTCATGAATGATTTGGATGAGGAGAGAAATGGGGAAATAATCAAATTTGAAGACAACACTAAAGTGGCAGGAATAGCCAACAGCCCAGAAGATAGGCTGAAGATCCAGATGGATCTAGGTAGACTTGAACCCTGGCCCTATCTAACAAAACGAAATTGAATGTAGAGAAAAGTAAGGTTTTATACTTAGGCTAGAAAAACCAAATGTTCTGCCTGCCATTAAGCAAGATCTGAGGCAGAGGGGAGGGGAAATGGGGGGAGGGGGAAACCTTCATGGATGCAGGAGCAGAAAGAAAGCCTCATGGTCACCCAGGCTATGCAACTTCTGAGAGATGCGGATGAAAACTGCTGAAGCTGGGAGAGGTATGTTTACCCAACTGGGAAGGGGGGAGACCACCCTGGGGATGAACCAGAGATCACTGCTTGTGGGGGAGAGGAAGAGCAAGTTGGGGAAGGAACATCTCAAGCCTCCAGAACTCAGGAGAGAGTTGCAGCAGCCCAAGGGGCCCCGGCAGTACAGGCTCCACCCCAGAGGCAGAGAAAGCCCAAGATTCCCCCCATCTCAGAAAAGTTCGGAGGAGATCCGAAGACCTTGGGGTTTTTCCTGACCCAAGTGTGGAACCATATGCAGGACTGGGGGGAGGACTTCTTGTCGGATGCGGCATGAGTGAGGTGCGTTACCAAAGCCCTAGAGGGAGTAGCAGCTGAATGGATGGTGGGCCTTCACAATGACAACTCCCCCCTGCTGAGAAATTACAACCAATTTATGAGAGCCCTCAGAACGCGTTTTGAGGACCCCTTGGCCGAGCGAAAGGTGAGAATCAGAATGAAGGGCATTCGCCAGAGCCGGAGATCGGTGGCGGAGTACACCCAGGAGTTCCGCGAGCTGGCACCCTTCATGAGAGGGTGGTCAGAAGTGGCCCTATTAGAGAGTTATAAAGATGGGTTGAATGAGGACATCTACAAAGATTGCCAGGCATGGGGGGGGGTCCCCGAAGATCTGCAGAGCTGGTACATGGTGGCAGCAGACGTGGAGATCGACCTGGCCCGAAGGCGGATCCGTGGTGGCCGCACTTGGGATCAGCCATCCTCCTCATTCCACAAGGGGGCGCCAAAGGCAGCAGTGGGGAAGACAGGGCCCAAGCCAAAATCTTTTTTTTTTTAAATAATCTTTATTAATTATTTACAAATAAAAAAACATATAAACAACACAATACATAGAGACAACCACAAAAAAGGACTGACTGGGGGTCATAACATCCCCCAGATACCTATTCATAGTTACATCCCGGTAAATCTTTTTGTTCAGATAACATTGACTATTTTGAATACCAGACGCTATCAAATTATAACTAAGTATTTAATACTCTATTGTTTACTCTATTTGTCCTCTTCTTTAACCATGTATACCAGCATTCCCAATTACTGTAATATATGGATTCTTTTTTCTCTCTCAAATTAAATACGTTAATTTGTTCAATTAGGCACAATTCAATATCTTATTTATTATAAGTTGATCTGATGGTGTGTTTGTATTTTTCCATTGCTGGGCAAGTGCCATTCTCGCTGCTGTTGTAATATGGATAAATAAGTGCCAATCTTGTTTGCCCACGTCTTTTTGTTTGATTCCGAGTAAGTAAGCATCTGGAGTTAGGGGAAACTTTGCACCTGTAATCTCATGCATCCATTTTTGAATCTTTTCCCAAAATTTCCTGATCTGAGGGCAGGTCCACCACTGGTGAAAAAAAGTATCCCTGGCCGAATTACACTTCCAATATTTGTCCGAAGATCCAGGGAACATTTTAGCTATCCTAGCTGGTGGGAGGTACCACCTATAAATCATTTTGTAAAAGTTCTCCTTAAATGCCGCTGATAGTGTCAATTTCATTGATCTATTCCATATTCCCTGCCATTCTTCAAGTTGCATCGGTTTTCCTAAGTTTCTCCCCCAGGCTATCATCGTATCCTTTACTATCTCCTTGGCTATAAAGCTTGATAGTAAAAGATTATAGGTCTTAGATATAAATTGTCAGCATTGTAAACTGCATTTGCTTCAATGCTGCCATAGGAGGAGAAGAAGGGGGCATTTGACTTTTCACCTACTTATTTTCTCTAGAGGCAACATCTCCTAGGAGACGAGAGGGAGAGGGGACATTCCTTTGAGCTGAGATAGTAGAGCACTGACAGAGTGACTTGGAAGATGGCCAATGGAAAGCACAGACGGGGAAAAAGGAAAGGGAGGGTTTCGCGCCAGGAAATTAGTCTTGGCACCAAATGAGTTAGGGAAAGATCGTTGGGCTCAATAAATGATGATTTTTATCAAAGACTGTACATTTGCTGAAGACTGAAATGCGATTTATTTATTTATTTATTTATTTATTTATTTATTTATTTATTCATTTATTTATTTATTTATTTATTTATTTATTTATTTATTTATTTAATTAAATTTCTATACCGCCCTACTCCCGAAGGACTCAGGGCGGTGAACAGCCATGAAGTAAAACACATAAATACAAAAAATTTAAAATCGAATAAAATGAATTAAATAATTTGGCTGAATTTAAAATACCCAGTAATTTAAAACAAATTAAAATTTACACTTAAAAGGGAGAAGATTTAGGCCAGGCCAGCTTGATTTTGCTGCTTTTATCGCCACTAGGTAATTCCTAATATGAGATCTTACCAGTGTCTGGTCCGATTCAGAACGACTAGCCCTCCAACTGCTCTCTAGGTGTCTTTTCCGGCGCTTCATCTCCCTCAGCTCCTCAGTGAACCAAGGAGCCAGGCGAGATCGGCGATGTTGAGACAACATCGGCAGCTTGACACTTCGCTTTACTGAGGGGACCTTGCAAACCATGTCTGAACGAAGCAGAGAGCTGGGAGAAACCGATTGCTGGGGAGAGACAGCAACCGCCACCCAGTCAGATGCCTGTTTCGTGCACCCCATCGGAGAGGATGAGGAACCCTGGAGAATCCTGAAACACCCCACTGGTCAATTGGCATCGGGAAGAAAGATGGCTGGGATGAGAGAACCAGAGGAGTCACCCTCAACTGTGACAACCGAAAACCGGGGTGGAAACTGGAACTAGAAGCCCTTGCTGACCAGGGGGGACTGACCGAAACTCCACTAAGGGAGGACTATCTGAAGAGGCATATAACCCAATTGGTGATGGAAACTTTGGAAAATCTCAACATCCAAAGGGGGCCAGAAGAACAACCAAAGGGCGCGGAAAGGGCAGCAGTCGCGGATGATGCCACAGGAGGCACCCCCCTCCTGAAGCCTACCTATCGAGCAGATGGCGCAGCAGCCGTGGGAGAAAACCCAGAAACCCTTCCCCCCAGGCAGCACGCACACCAGCGCCCATTCCCAACCAGCCCCAACTCCCGCAACTGGAAAGAGAAACTCCCCCCCTTGGAGTGAAGTTTGATGGGAATCCGCAACAATTAGGATTCTTTGTGGCACATGTGCTAACCTACGTGCAAGAGTATGGGTGTGATTTCCAAACCCAAGGATCCCGAGTGCGAGTTGTGACCCTAGCCCTAGAGGGTGCTGCCGCCAGATGGATGGTGACCCTACATAACGCCAACACCCCAGAACTGCGGGATTTTGACCGTTTCATGATGGCCCTGCGACACCGGTTTAGGACCCACTAGCAGACCGCAAAGCCCAGGACCGCATTAAGGTGGTGAAACAGGGACGACGGCCAGTAGCAGAGTATACTGAAGAATTCCGGGACCTCGCGTGTTGTGTTCAATGGCCAGAAGATATTTTGGTGAGCTGCTTCAAGGACAGGCTGAGTGATGATCTATACAATGCCTGCGTGGCCTGAGGGGCACCAAATCACCTACATGAATGGTATGTCACTGCCGAAGAAGCTGAGATCGATATGGCCAGAAACCAGTATTGAGGGGGGCGAGCATGGAAGAAATCCCCACCCCAATGGAAGCAAGATCCCCATAAATCACAAACCGCATTTTCTCTGAGATCTTCAGCCTGTTTCAAGTGTGGAAAAGAAGGGCACCAAGCTGCAGAGTGTCTTTCGCAAACACCAGCCTGGAACCACCCACTGGGGGAGAACCCTGCAAAACCTGGCCGGCGTGGGAAGGAGACTGCCCTGAGGAGCAAGGAGACCGTAGAATTCCCATCCCCTTCCCTCTTTGGGGAGGAAACCCTGGCATCTGAACAGAAGGAATCACACTCGTTCAGAAGCGATCCAGATGATGAGCCACTGGTAAGCAAACCAATTAAACTGCTTACCCTCCCCTTAAGACTATTTATCCCAAACCAGAACAGGGAGATAAGTATCCCCACCCTAGTGGACTCAGGGTGCACCCGTTGTTTGATCAGCCCATCCCAAGTAGGGAAGTTAGGGATTAACGTAAAAAAGCTGAAAAAACCCATCGCTTTCTGCCAACTAGATGGGTCAATAGCAGGAGGGGAGCCAGCTTCTTTTGCTACTGAGCCTCTACATATAGGCATCAGAAGCCACAAGGAAATGCTTACTTTTATAGTGGCACCTGGCATGGAATGGCCGTTGGTTCTGGGCCTTGCATGGCTGAAAAAATGGAACCCAAAAATCAATTGGAAACAAGGCATCATAAAATTTCAGAGGAATGTGACTTTGCTGAGAATCCACATAAAGGAACTGAGGGGGCAGAGGATCGAGAAACAGCCATGCCTGGTCACGCCATACCAACTGAGGGCATACCCATAGAATACAAGGATTTGGCTGAGGTTTTTAGCGAAAAAGCCTCAGATGAGCTCCCCCCCCCACTGCACCACTGACTGCAATAGAAATCTTACCTGGCGCAAAACTCCCTAAACCCAAGATGTACAGCATGTCACCAAGGGAGTTGGAAGAGCTGAGAACATTTATTGAGAAAAACCTAGCAAGGGGTTTCATCAAGCCAGCCCAGCCAAAAATTGCAGCTCCAGTTCTCTTTAGAGAGAAAAAAGATGGCTCAAAACATCTCTGCGTTGATTTTTGTAATTTGAATACTATCTGTGTAGAGAACATGTATCCCCTCCCCTTTATGAAAGATATGCTTGCACACCTCACTAAAGGGAAACATTTTTCAAAGCTGGACTTAAGGGAGGCTTACTACCGGGTCAGAATTAAGGAGGGGGGTGAGTGGAAAATGGCATTTAACACCCCCCTCGGCTGCTACCAATTCAAGGTGCTCCCCTTTGGGTTGCAAGGAGCTCCTGCAGTGTTTATGCAGTTAATAAATGAAGTGCTACATCAGCATTTATATAAGGGGGTCCTGGTCTACTTGGATGACATTTTAATCTATACCGAGACCAAAGCAGAACATGTAAAACTAGTCAGGGCGTTTTTAAACAAACTCCGCTCTGCCAAACTTTATGCTAAACTTTCCAAATGTGAATTCCACCAAGAGAAGATTAACTATTTGGGATACTGCATTTCACACCAGGAGGTTGAGATGGATCCTCTAAAAGTGCAGGCTGTACTTGATTGGGACCCTCCATGCATGCATAAACAGCTACAGAGCTTCTTGGGTTTTGCCAACTTTTACCGCCAGTTTATCCCTGCTTTCACTCAGATTCCCTTCCCCATCACCAAGCTCTTAAAAACAAAGGGGGAGGACAACCCTAAACCAAAGCAGCCATTGAACTGGACTATGGAATGCCAGGCGGCATTTAAAAAACTTAAATGGCTGTTCTCAGCAGAACCAATTCTAAAACACCCAGACACAGAGAAACCATTTGTCATACAAGCAGATGCCAGCGATGTGGCAATAGGAGAGGTCTTGCTTCAGAAGAATGAGCAACACCAACTACAACCCTGTGCTTACACATCCAAAAAGTTGAATGAAACTGAGCAAAGGTGGGCTATTTGGGAGATAGAGGCGTATGCAGTTCGTTGGGCATTGTTAACCTGGTGGCACTTCCTAGAAGGCAGTAAGACCCCTTTTGAAGTCTGGACTGATCATAAAAATCTAGAAGCCCAAGGAAACTCTCCCCAAAACAAGTACGATGGGCTCAGTATTTAAAACAGTTTGATTTTACTCTAAAATACCTCCCGGGGGGGGGGGACTTTCTGGTGGATGCGCTATCCAGAAAACTGCAATACAATAGTGCAAAGTCAGACGTAATCAAACCCATTGTGCAAAACAGTCAACTAGCCGCTAAAGTAGTCACCAGATCCCAGGTGAAACAAGCGACATTGACGGGCAATGACATCACCCAAAATTTTAAACAAGCATTGGCCACTGATGAATGGTTTTTGAACAACAAATCCAGCTGTCTGATGAAAGAAGACATGGCTTGGGTGGGGGGAAGTTGTATGTCCCTGCAAGCCAAAGACTATGCTTAATGGTACAGTGCCATGACTCCAAATTAGTTGGTCATTTTGGGTTTGTGAAAACTTTACACCTGATTAAAAGACAATTTTGGTGGCCATCGCTAAAAAAGGACATAGAAAGCTATGTAGCTAGCTGCCACATTTGTGCAGCAGCAAAAAGACATCAGGGAAAATCCCCAGGTCTATTGCAGAAGGTAGCTGAACCTTCAGCACCTTGGAGAGAGATTGCTATGGATTTCATTGTAGAATTGCCAAACAGTGAGGGAAATACGGTCATTTGGGTGGTGACAGACCTGTTTTCAAAACAGGCACATTTTATACCCTGCCAAAAGATCCCAACTGCTAAAAGTTTAGCCAAATTATTCCTAATACACATTTATCGACTTCATGGAGCTCCACAAAGGATCATCTCTGACAGAGGGGTTCAATTCACCTCCAACTTTTGGAGGACATTTTTGGGCTTACTTGGTACTGGCCAGCGGTCGAGCACATCTTTTCATCCATGTACTAATGGCAATTCTGAAATTTTGAACTCGGTGCTAGAACAATATTTAAGATGTTTCATTAATTTTCAACAGGATAACTGGACCAAACTTTTGCCTTTTGGTGAAGTTGCGTTTAATAATGCTGTACATTCAAGCACTGGTTTTACCCTTTTAGAGTAGCAACAGGCCAGGATTTCAGTCCCATGCCTGAACTGAACCATCTGCGCATGCGCCAAGATGGCAGCGGTAAGAAGATTGCGTTGCGAGTAAGCTGAAGATCGGACGATGGGGGGCCCTTTGGGGGATGGCATGAACATCGCCACCCCCAGCCCCAGTTAGGGGACCCCACCCAGCTGGGGAAGGTCTTTTTCTTCCCCCGAAACACCTGTAGCTGGGTATGTGGAGCTCTGGGAGTGCCGGGAGCGCCGGGGGAGAGACGGCCTAGCCTCCGGATCAACAGGAGCCTCCCAGTGTCAGAGGAAGTGGCGGCCAGGGCGGCGGCTGCGATGGCGGCTGCGACAGCAGCGCAGTGACCTGGCGACCCCCTCGGATCCCCCCCGAACATTTTGGAGACCTGGGGGTGTGGAGGGGGGGAAAAGATTCTGCTGGGATCCTGGTGAGGCTGATACGGTGGCCGGCGGCGGTGGGCAATGGCAGCCGTAACCAAGACGCCGGATCAACAGGAGCCTCCCAGTGTCAGAGAAAGCGGTGGCCAGGGCGGCGGCGGCGACGCCGGCTGCGATGGCGGCTGTGACGGTAGCGCAGGGACCTGGCAACCCTCTCGGATACCCCCCAAACATTTTGGAGACCTGGGGATGTGGATGGGGGGAAACGATTCTGCTGGGATCCTGGTGTGGCTGGCGCGGTGGCCAGCGGCGGTGGGCAATGGCGGCCGCAACCGTGATGTCAATAGGAGGAACTGGAGGTGGAGGCTTGTGGTGGAGGCAGAGGCCAACAGAGGCCGATAGAGGCTGACAGAGGAGGTCTGTGTGGGAACTCTACCTCAGAAGGTTTGGGCTGGGAAGCAGGACTTTAACACCGGTCCTGCATTGACTCTGGAGACCTGAGATTGAAGCCATGAAGGGTGGAGGGTGGAAGAGATATGGGGTCGGGGGGGGCTGAAGGTCGACTGGTTTCTGGTCCCCTTGGATGTTCCCCCCCTTGCCCTCCCCCTCTCCCTCTCCCGCCCCGATTATGTGGCAAATACTGCAGCGTGTGATGGGGGTATCATCGACCTGGCCTCTGGGAGAAAAAAAAAGGACTGTCATCCACCCCCCTGCCTCCGGACAATCTGTCTTTCTCCTCCGGGGGAGTGGTATCTGCTGAATGGCATATCTTTTTACATCTTGACCCCTAGCAGGAGAAGATGTAGGACAGCCGTTATGAGATCAGTGAGGGAGTAGCCATGTCAGATGGGCCGGGTCATCAATTTTTTACATCAGCTAGGCAGCCGCCATGAGAGGATGGCTTGGACATTGCCCTCAGGACTATGTGGAACTGCCTGGAGACTCCTCCTACTGCTGTGAGAGGGCAGTGGAGTCCACTGGAAATAATGGACTGTTACACTACCATAGATCATCGGTCCCCCTGCCATCCTTCACTTACCGCCCAACTGAATGACATATACCGCAGCCGAACTCTTGGCACTGTAAGACCCCCCCCTCTCGCAGGCCTGGCCCTCCTCGCTATTGAGGGCCCACCTTAAGGACGGGTTTTGGAACCCTTAGAGGTGGCATGATGCAACAAAGGGGTTGAGGGGTCTCATGAGGAGATTTTTAGGGGGAATTTTAAGGGGGGGTTATGTGGGGTTGGGGGAAACCCCATAGGAGGGGGGCGGTGACCAGGCGGAGGGCGATGCGGGAGGTGCGAAATTGGGAACTAAGGAGGGCTTGACCATCGGTACTGTGAGTGGGAGGGGCAGGTATAGCGGGAGTGGGGGCCACATCGTGTCTCGGAGGCGCGCACTTGCTGGTTACAAGCGGTGGTGCGCCCCAACCCCCAGTGCTCCTCTCGGGATCTGGGTTGCACGGATCCCCGGGACCCAGGCCTGAGGCTGTTGTTGTGTAATGCCAGGTCCGTGACCAATAAAGCCCCCCTCATTTGTGATCTGGTTCGGGAGGGGGGTGCGGACCTGGCAGGTGTCACGGAAACCTGGTTGGGCCTGGAGGGGGGGTTCCCCCTCGTGGAGATGTGGCCACTAGGTTTCCGGGCTTCCCACCAGCCAAGGGCTCAGGGAAGGGGTGGAAGGGGTGGGGGAGTAGCGGTTATTATAAAAGAGGATCTTGTTCCAAGGGAGGCCACTGTACCTCAGATAGCCGGTTGTGAGTCCCTCCTTGTGAAGTGGGGCTGTGGTGGGCAATTGGGTCTGCTGCTTACGTACCTGGCTCCCTGCCACGTGGCAGCGACCCTGCCTGAGCTGCTCGACGTAATAGCCGGGGTGGCGGTAGAGACTCCCAGGTTGATGGTGATGGGAGACTTCAATCTGCCATCTGTCGGCGAGATGTCTGCAGCGGCTCAGGAGTTCATGGCTTCCATGACGGCCATGGACTTGACTCAAGTAAGTCATGGCCCCACTCACACGGGAGGAAACACTCTGCATCTGATTTTTATCTCTGGTCAGTGGTTGAATGACCTAGATATAGGGGAAATAGGAATAGAACCCTTGTCATGGTCAGATCATTCTCTCCTTGGCTTGATTTTCGTACTGCTACACCCCGCCGCAGGGAGGCAGAACCAATGAAATGGTTCCGCCCCAGGCACCTGACGGATCCAGATGGATTCCAGACAGAGCTTGGGCCATTCCCGGAGGTGATGGTACATGACTCGGCTGAAGACCTGGTGGCTTCCTGGGATAGGGAGATGGCTGGGGCTTTGGACTGCATCATGCCTTTGTGGCCACTGATTTGGTGTCGCGCTCACTTAGCTCCTTGGTTTACTGAGGAGCTGAGGGAGATGAAGCGCCGGAAAAGAAGCCTAAAGAGTGGTTGGAGGACCAGCCGTTCCGAATCCGACCGGACACAGGTGAGGTCTTATATCAAGACCTACCTAGTGGCGATCAGGGTAGCAAAGTCTAGGTACTTCTCCACTCTGATTGCATCAGCAGATAACTGCCCGGCCACCCTGTTCAGGGTGACCCACTTTTTACTCCAACAGGGAACTCGGGAAGACCCCTTGCAGGGCAGGGCCGAGGATTTTGTGCAATATCTCTGTGTGTAAGAAGTATTTGTTGCTTGTGCAATGAGCAGAGCAGAAACACACAGGGAAGGAGATAAACGTGCAGCTCGTGTGAGAAAAATACTTTATATACAAGATAATAAGCAGTCTCGGTGTAGGTAAAACAGTCCAAGGTCATAAACAGTAATATCAGTCCAGTAAGTATCTTCCCTTACCAAAGCAAACAGACTTTAGTAACTCTTGGTATACAGTACCATATAACAATTCAGTCTAACACCAATCAGCAGAAAGACGCAGGAAGCAACAGGAACAATCAGGAAACAAAGAACGCTTCTCTGCGCTGCTTATTTATGCACTGTAGCCTAATTACAGGGTTCAGCAAACCCTGATTATGTGGCTCAGTTGTTTCTTAAAGAAACAGATATATTGCCTGACCAACAAGTTAGGAGTAAGCTACAAGCTGAACCTAACATTCTCCCCATTGGGCAGGACAATATACACAATAGATACAGAAACAAAACTACACATCCAAATCATACATTGTACAGTGGTATCAGTTACATTTCAGATTCTTAATCCAAATCTTTCACAACAATTGGTGTGTTTACTAATAGAACATTGAACAAGTCCCTCCCCAGCTACAGTCACATTCCAGCCATTAGCTAATTTGACCTTTTTAGTACTTTTCTTCATGTTTAGAAACAGTTTTCTGTTTTTTGTTATTGATTGAGAGGCACCGCTATCAATCACCCACCAATCATCTCTTATATTAATAGATGAACTGGTTGCTAAATTACACCCTTTCCTGGGTTTAGCAGAGTTTCTAGCAGACACTTTCTTATTATTACAATATTTTGCAATGTGCCCCTTAGCCCCACATGCATAACAATGTTTAACAATATTGACATTCTCATATACAGCTTCCACTTTTGGTTGCTGTTGCATCCTTAACTGGTCTCGTTCTTGCCTACGTTTGGCCTCATCCAGTAACCTACCAGTTATACTGGCCAATGTTAGTTCATCTCTAGACAATACTTCTAATGATGAAACAAAAGAGTCATAACTGTCATCCAATGATGAAAGAATAATATAAACTTGCTGCAGTTCAGTAAACACAAGGTCTTTCTCATGTAGCTCCTGGAAAAGCCCTGTCATGGAGTCCAGGTGAGCCATCATGTCTCCTCCTTTCTGAAGATGTAAGCGAAATAATTTCCGTGTCAGGTAGATATGGACACCCACAGAGTCACGAACGTAGAGCTTCTTTAGCTTTGTCCAGCACCTCGCAGCAGACTCTTCGCCCCGGAAATGGACAAGTTGCTGGTCTCCCAGTGTCAGGCCAATGATGCATAAAGCACGCTCGTTGTCCCTGTGAAACTTCGCTATCTTTTTGGCATCTTCTTCGTCAGCAGCATTCAATGCAGCTATGTCCGGTGGATTATTAACCACGTCCCACAGTCCTTCTTTTTGCAAAAGTAGACAGCATTTTGTGGACCAGGTAACATAGTTTGTACCATCCAACCGGGTTATGGTGGAATAACTTGTACCTTGCTCAAAAGCCATCATCTTGACTACTACACCCACTGCCTGCACTTCTCACTTCCGCAAAAACAAATTAAAGAGCCCTGGAACGTTCTGGGCCCATAACCAATGTTAGGGTGTGTGTAAGAAGTATTTGTTGCTTGTGCAACGAGCAGAGCAGAAACACACAGGGAAGGAGATAAACGTGCAGCTCGTGTGAGAAAAATACTTTATATACAAGATAATAAGCAGTCTCGGTGTAGGTAAAACAGTCCAAGGTCATAAACAGTAATATCAGTCCAGTAAGTATCTTCCCTTACCAAAGCAAACAGACTTTAGTAACTCTTGGTATACAGTACCATATAACAATTCAGTCTAACACCAATCAGCAGAAAGACGCAGGAAGCAACAGGAACAATCAGGAAACAAAGAACGCTTCTCTGCGCTGCTTATTTATGCACTGTAGCCTAATTACAGGGTTCAGAAAACCCTGATTATGTGGCTCAGTTGTTTCTTAAAGAAACAGATATATTGCCTGACCAACAAGTTAGGAGTAAGCTACAAGCTGAACCTAACATTCTGCATGATAAAATCGCTCAGATTCGGGATGGCCTGGACTCCGACTGGGTGGTTTCAGATGGGGTGTGGGAGGGCGGTTTTGAGAACGTTATCTGGGAGGAGTTTGACTCTGTTGCTCCCGAGGACATGGACAGGGTCCTGAGTGGGCTTAGCACCGCTACATGTTTGTTGGACCTGTGTCCCTCCTGGCTGGTACTGGTCTCCCGGGAGGTTACACGAGGCTGGCTCCAGGGGATTACCAATGCTTCTTTGAGTGAGGGCTCTTTTCCCGCCACCTTGAAAGTGGCGGTGATGAGGCGTCTCCTCAAGAAGCCCTCTCTGGACCTGGCTGTTTTGGCAAACTACCGTCCAGTCTCCAACCTTCGCTTTGTGGTGAAGGTTGTTGAGAGTGTGGTGGGGCGACAGCACCCTCGGTACCTGGATGAAACTGTCTATCTAGACCCATTCCAGTCGGGTTTCAGACCTGGGTACAGCACGGAAACGGCATTGGTCGCGCTGGTGGATGATCTCTGGAGGGCTCGGGACAGAGGTTGCTCCTCTGTCCTAGTCCTATTAGATCTCTCAGCGGCTTTTGATACCATCGACCATGGTATCTTACTACGCCGGCTGGGGGAGTTGGGGGTTGGAGGCACTGTTTTATGGTGGTTCTCCTCCTACCTCTCTGACCGGTCACAGTTTGTGTTGACAGGAGGGCAGAGGTCGACTTCAAGGTGCCTCACTTGTGGGGTGCCACAAGGGTCAGTCCTCTCGCCACTCCTGTTCAACATATATATGAAGCCGCTGGGTGAGATCATCCGTGGTTTTGGGGTGAGCTTCCATCAGTACGCTGATGATACTCAGCTGTACATTTCCACCCCGGACCATCCCAGTGATGCCTTGGAAGTGATGTACGGGTCTGGATGGGGAGCAACAGGCTCAGGCTCGACCCCTCCAAGACCGAGTGGCTGTGGTTTCCGGCGTCCCGATATAGTCAGATGACACCATCACTGACTATTGGGGGTGAACATCTGTCCCCCAAGGAGAGGGCTCGCAACTTGGCAGTCCTCCTGGACACTAGGCTGTCCTTAGAAGACCATGTGATGGCCGTGGCCAGGGGGGCTTTTTATCAGGTTCGCCTGATACGCCAGTTGCATCCCTTCCGGGATCGGGACTCCTTATGCACATTCACTCAGGCCCTTGTTACATCCCACCTGGACTACTGTAATGCTCTCTACATGGGGCTCCCCTTGAAGAGTACCCGGAAGCTCCAACTGGTCCAGAATGCGGTCGCGCGGGTGGTTATGGGAGCGAGATGGCACTCCCAAGTGAGCCCCTTCCTGCGCGAGCTGCACTGGCTGCCGGTGGTCTTCCGGGTACGATTCAAGGTGTTGGTGACCACCTTTAAAGCGCTCCATGGCATAGGACCAGGATACCTTCGAGACTGCCTACTGCCGCCAATTGCCTCCCACCGGCCAGTACGCTCCCACAGAGAGGGACTCCTCAGGGTACCGTCGGCCAGGCAGTGCCGGCTGGCGACCCCCAGGGGGAGAGCCTTCTCTGTGGGAGCACCAGCCCTGTGGAATGAGCTGCCCCCAGAGATCTGGAGGATTCCGGACCTGCGCACCTTCCGGTGGGCCCTCAAGACGCTGTTTTTCCATCAAGCCGGGCTAGCCTAACTTCCTCAATTTTGAATTGATTTTAATTTTGATTTTAATTTGTCTTGTTCTGGGGGACTTTATATATGATTTTAAATTGTTTTAGGCCAAAATGAATTTAATCTATTTTAATATTGTTTTTAATATTCATATTGTTTTGTTTTTATTAGATTGGCTGTACACCGCCCTGAGTCCTTCGGGAGAAGGGCAGAAATTAAATTAAATTAAATTAAATTAAATTAAATTAAATTAAATTAAATTAAATTAAATTAAATTAAATTAAATTAAATTAAATTAAATTAAATTAAATTAAATTAAATTAAATTAAATTAAATTAAATTAAATTAAATTAAATTAAATTAAATTAAATTAAATTATTAAATTAACAACCCACGGAAGAACCAACCATCCCCTCACTTAAGGAGTGTATGGATAATTTGCAAAACACGTGGCCAGTGGTTAGATTAACCTTACAGGAAGCTAGAGAAGCTTTTAAGATTCAAGCTGACAAGAAAAGGATGGAACCCAAACCTTTTCATATTGGAGACAGAGTATACTTATCTACAAAATTCTTGAAATCATTACAACCATCAAAGAAACTAGGGCCAAAGTTCATTGGACCTTTCCCCATCACTAGAATCATCAATCCAGTAGCAGTTGAACTACTTCTTCCAAAGACACTCAGGCAGATCCACCCAGTATTCCATATCAGTTTACTCAAACGAGAAGTAACCTCATCCCTCAGACCACCTGCATCTACACCACCTGTTCCCATCATGATTGAACGTGAACAACACTTTGAGATCAAGGGAATCCCTGATTCTAGGATCCACAGAGGGAAAATCCAATTCTTAGTTGCTTGGAAACATTTGCCATCAGCACACAATGAATGGGTCACTAAACACCATGTTAGGGCTCCAATTTTACTGAGAAAATTTCACTCCCAATATCCTAACAACCCTTGTTAATATACTATCATGAAATATTGTGTATATTTGTTTTACAGGTGGATCCTTTTGGTTTCTAAGGAGGGTAGCATGTCAAATCCCTAAAAGTGATACTGCCATTCAATTGGAAGAAGGGGGAGACTTGGATTCAATTTACTAGCATGGCCTGTGTCATCAGATATTTTACAACCAATATCCTGGCGCCAAAAATCCCTGAGATCTCCTTCATCTGGAGGAATTTTTATGATACCCATGTGGGTTGTCTCACTTTAAAGTAAATGGTGGGAATGCATGTTTGTTCGAGTTCTCAGAGAAGCTAGCAAAGAAAACATTTTCACACTTGTGTATTGGCTAAAATCTACATTCTGACTTAAAGGGAGGGGTCTCTACTGCTTTAATCCTACTTGTCTTGCCTAAGGGTATTCAGATCATGCTTTATCTGGATGGCTGTGACTTCTTCTTAATAAAAGAAATCCTTTTGAACAAACACGTTTCAAGAGTTCTTACTTTCTGAAGTTAGAAGGAGAGGCGATCCTTACACAAGGAGAGAAACAACCTAGAACTAAGGAGAAATTTCCTAATGGTGAGGAATGGAACGTCTCCCCTTCAAAAATTGTGGGTGGTCCATCACTGGAGGCTTTGAAGACGAGACTGGACAGCCACTTGTCTGGAATAGTATAGATAGATACAGATTAACAGAGTTGGAAGGGACCTTGTAGTTCATCTAGTCCAAGCAGAACCTACACCATTTCTGTCAGATGACGGTCCAGTCTCTTCTTGGAAGCTTCCAGTGATGAAGCTCCCACAACTTCTGAAGGCAACTTTATCTCTTTATTTCCAGGTTGAATCTCTCCTTGTTCAGTTTCCATCCATTATTCCTTGTCTGGCCTTTGTCCGGCCTTTGGGTGCTTTGGAAAATAGCTTGACCCCCTCCTCTCTGTGGCAGCCCCTCAAATATTGGAAGACTGCTATCATGTCTCCCCTGGTCTTTCTCTTCACTAGACCAGCCATGCCCAGTTCCTTCAACCATTCATTGTATGTTTTAGTCTCCAGTACCCACATCATCCTGTTTGCTCTTCTCTGCACTTTTTCTAGAGTCTCAACATCTTTTTTATAGTGTGGTGAACAAAACTCGATGCAATATTCTAGTTTTGGTCTTACTAAGGCTGTATAGGGTAGTATTAGTCCCTCTCTTGATCTTGATTGTATCCCTCTGTTAATGCAATATAGGATTGCATTGGCTTTTTTGGCTGCCGCTGCACACTCTTCACTCATATTTAATTGGTTGTCCTCTAAGACTCCAGGATTCCTCTCACAGTTACTGCTATTATGCCTGGTTTTCTGCTTGAACAGGGGGTTGGACTAGAAGACCTCCAAGGTCCCTTCCAACCCTTTTATTTTGTTATAAGTTCTGTTATAGGTACACATGTTTAGCCTGCTAAAGACTTATTGGAACACACTGATTGCACTGATAATATGATATTATCACACTTAAATATTGGATTGTATACCCTGTGAAGAAGACTTGATTTCTTTTGTCATAATAATTACCTGATAATTAATAAATCAAGTTCAAAAGTGATGGTTTTTGGAAAACAACATCATAGCTATAGATGCCTACTTGAGGGTAATCCAGTAGAGCAAGTAACACCTTTCCTTACCTGGGGTTGTTTTCTCTGAGCCTGAATCTTGGCTCCCTCATCATCCAAGGAGCTCAGTTAGAGAAAGGGCAGGAGTGAAAGTGGTGCTTAAATGAAAACCTCTTAGCTCTCCAGCTTCCTCAGCCCCAGTGATTAAAGTATCTGAGGCCCAGTTTTCCCCCATGTTCTTCCATCAATCTGATGTTTGGGGCTTCAGAGAGAAACCACCAGCAGAACCAACCCAATCTCAGCCTCTGAGGAGGATCTTGGGGTGGCTAAAAGGACTCCAGCTGCTGCCCTCAGAGCTGATTTGGGAATTTACACAATTTCTGCTTTGTCTACATTCAGAAAATATGCACATTGACATAAAATTTAATCTATGGAAACTGACAGACTCTGAAAATTGTGGCTGTTGGAACAGACAAAACTTCAATTAAAGACCAAACTTGGATTATGCAATTGACAAATCTTATTAGGCTTTGAGGTCTGCCTGTTTCTTGTAGAAAACTGGAGAAAGAAGTTAAAAAATTTCCTCCAGAAAGAATCTGGGATAGAGAAGCAAAAAAAGGTGCAGCTATCCTTGAAAATTATAATAAGTCTTTTACTGGAATAGAATATTCCAGTTGGCATTTGCACGTGTTAATCTGATTGTGATAAATTGTAGAGGTGATACAGTAATATGATTTACATTTTTATTGTTTTTTAATTTGCTTATTATTTTCCATTATTATGATACAATCTTGCTAACATTCTGTCTTTAATATTTTAAACAATGTCTGATTAACAAACTATTCTAACACATTCAGGAGAACCAGGTTGGATTTATTAAAATCTAATATTTTGGATTTGATCTGACCCCAAATATAATACAGAATTCTTCATTGCTTTTTCAGATCAATCTTGAAACTGCTTCAGAGGCTCTGAGTGATAAAAGCAAATTCCCCTTTTTCCACCGGATGAATCCCAAAGAAGGATTCCAGTACCCAGCAATTGTCCACCTGCTCCTCCATTTCAGATGGACCCTGATTGGCCTCTTTGCTTCAGACACAGAAAATGGAGAGAAATTCATGAGGATTTTTCCTCCTGTGCTTGTCAGGAGTGGAATTTGTGTTGTTATATCACAACTGTTCTCAACAACTGGATACACAACAGCCCTCAGGGATTCCCTCTCTAAGTGGAGACAAGTCAACGTCTTTGTTTATTTTATGGAATATGATTCCATTTGGGAGAGAATTCTTCCTTTCCATTTAACGTTTATGCGTCTGCTAGGACCCATTGAAGGGAAAGTCTGGATCCTCACAAATTTTGTAGATTATAAATTAAACAAGCGTAGACTTCTCAAATACATCCATAATATTTTGAACTTTCGTTATCTGTTAAAAGAAAGGGCAAAGGATTCTGCCTTTGAACCCCATTTCTTTGTGGAAGAAAAGTTTCAAGATCCTTATTTCCACTGTTCTCTTTCAAAGAATGTCTTTTCTGTCAAAGGCTGCAGAAGATGCACCCAGAAAGCCCCACTGGAGACCCAGGAGAAAAGGAACAGGATCCGGGCCCCAAATCACTATTACTTTTACAGTATCATTCAGACTCTGGTCCAGGCCTTGAAAGCCGCTTATTCCTCCAGATCGAGATGGGGAAGGAAGGAGGGAGAAAAGAGTTTGGGGTCTCCAAGGCTGCAGCCGTGGCAGGTATGGGGGTCTTGATATGAATCCATTAATCTTAGATCCTTTGGAGGAGGAATCCAGAGGAGAAGGAGGGGAACCAACTCAACAGATCTGGCCAATTCAATTGCTCAGGGAATAATGGTTCCAAAGAGTAGATACCATGGCATTTTTACATTAAACTCTTCTCATTTGAAAATGCTGTATGAATTCCTGTATTTGTGGGTTTATGAAGAGCATGGTGGATTTCCCCCTTTTTTCCGTCCCCACTGCAGGTGGGTCTGTTTGCAGCTCAACAGGCAGCTAACACCCCCTATTCTCCTCCAGTGAAAGGGAGCTTGGGTGGATCTGGGTGTTTCATTGGGAGAAAAGGGCATGGAGAAACTGAGGAAGTGCGAAGAGTGAGAATCAAATATAATGTGGGGCTAGAGCAACAACTGCACAGTAGATACATGTTGTGGCATGACAACCTTCATAAATTTGGAGGAGACCCTGAGACCATCTAGCCCAACCCCTCCTCTCCGCAGGAATCCCAGTTAAAGCTTCTCTGACTGATGGCTGCTCAGTCTTTGCATTCAGATAATCCATGAAGAGGAGATTGAACTTCTCTGCTTCACTGGCTCAGCTCTAAAACAGCAAATTCTCCTCCAGGCTTGGTGCCTGCAAGGGGACCTGGTCCTTGAGTTGGGGTCTCCCTAAACCAGAACATTCACTTCCTGAGATTCTTATGGCTATATTTGCCTTCTTTCCATGAACATCTCCCGGCTGACTCATAGTCTGTTTCCAGTTTTGAGATCATTTTCACAAACATGCATATCAAGTTTGGTATCCCTCATCCTTCTTCCAGTCCATCATTCATGTTCTTATATAAGACTCAATTATTAGTCAAGTCCTAGTTGCTGAAAACTAGATATTTTTCTACTGCTTTTTACTCATGCACTTTTCTCTGTGTGGAAATCATAAACATTTTTCTGGAAACTTGATATTATTAAATTTTATTTTATTCAAAAAGATAAAATACAAGTTTTGGAAAATAAAACTATTACAAAGACAAAAAAAACTAGACAAAACATTTTTTTAAAAATTGTGCATTAAAAACAGACAAAAACATGCATATTGTCCCCCCAGTTGAATACAATACAGCAATAATAGTTTCTCCCCCTTGCAAAATAGGCCCACAATTATAAACTTCTACACACATATTTGCAACCACTTGACTTGTCAGCTATCTGCTGTATATAAAAAACGTAGTTAACAGGCAATCCAACAATAAAGTTAAATTTAAAAACTTCAAAATTGTCTGTTATCTGCTATTATATTTAACTCACAGAAAATTTACAGGGGCTTCTTATCTACCACAGACCATCACAATCATTATCTCTGATCCATCCAGAATCTGTCCAGGGATAAACATCTTTGCTTGATTCTTAATAATAATACATTTCCTTAAAATTTTAATTAGGATCTTTCCCAACAACTGCTTTCCATTCCCCAAAGTCACAGAACCTCCTGTAAATTGAAACATGATGACTCTTAAGATTTGTTTTCCAGTTAAATATGACAAGTCCATTCCCCAATCTCCCTCAATCTTCTTGAAAGAATCCATTTCTTCAGTCATCCGTTCTGTCCACTTTGAGTCTTCAGGGTCCATGACCTCTCCAGCCATCTCCAAGCAACCTGCCTTCAAACCAGACTCCTCCGTTCGGGATGCCAGCAGCAAATTAAGTTCCAGTCCATCCATCCAATCCATACGATTCAACAATTGTTGCTTGCTTCTGATTATCGTCTTTAAATTGATTTAAAACTATTGTTATTTTATCAAACTTTTTAAATGAAGTTTCAATTAAGGCTTGTAAATTGAAAGACTTTATAGTCTTTAAATCACATCAAATTAGCTTATTCTAAGATCGTATTAATTACCTTATTAATGACAACATAGAAAAATTGATGACCAATGGCAAATTGTTATCCATCACCTTCAGGTTTCATAGGAAAGATTAAAAAGGGTTAACAATTATTTGAGTATCATTTTGAAGACGTTTTTATTCACTTAATTATCATACAATCCACCCGTCAGGTTTCTAATCACATCACACGATTGTTTGTGAGTCCTTTACTGAAATCCAGTGATATCACCAGAGTTCCCATAATCTATTTAGAAAGTGCAAATGTGTGAGAATGACTTTTGGGATAAGGGGAAGAGAGGCTGCCTAGGGAAGGATCAGAGAAGAGGGAGAATCCTGCAGTTGCATAATGGGAGAGAAAGAAACTCAGAAAGGATCCTGGCTAACTCTTCAAGCTGAGAAAAAAGTTGGTGGGAGATTTGTTCTTTCAGATCTGCAAAATTTTGTTAATGTCGCATTACAATCAAGTAGAATTAGGACATCTGGAGGTGTTCTCCATCAGGATGACCAGGGAGAAAATTAGCCTGACAACTTTCTTCTTGATCAACCCATGCTTTCTGGGAATCAACCTCTTGTTTTCAAAGAGTTTATGAATCAACTTCTTTTCTCTCTGATCATTTTATTTGTCATCTGCTCTAGAATGTTCCTTATAATTGACAAATTTTGTCAATTATCTCTATATTTTGTCAGTATATGATTGACAAATCTTTCTCAAACTTTTTCACTCACTTCTGAAGATAATGACAGTATTTGTGTCCTAATTAAGCATATTTGGAGATTAGACAATTGTAGAAGAAAGATTCAATGTGGCATAAGAAACAAAGTTTTCTGCTGTTCAAATTCCTGGATGTTCCCATTCTAGTTTCATCCATTTCTGGAGAAGAACGAGTTTTTCAATATTTCTGAGAGAAAACTGTATTTGGACCAAAATGGAGAGATAACAGTAGATCTGATGTTTGACAGCGTCTTCGTTCTCCCTGAGGGTCCCAAGCTAGGGACTCTGGGGTATTTTGTAAGACAGAGATTTTTTATCAACCAAGATACTCTTTCACGGCTAAAGTTGCTCAATAAGGTGAGAGAAATTTTGGTGTCTTTTCTCTGTTTTCCAAAGCCTGAGGTTCCGTTTCAAGTGGGCAAAGCCCAGAGTCTCCAGGGTGGTTGGCCTCCCATGCCAGGTGGTGTCATCTGATTGCAGTTCTTCAACAGATGGGACCTAAGTGGAGTGGCTTTGCCATGTTTTATGGAAATCTTTCAAGATCTTACTAGACAGAGGTTTCTTTCTTCATCATAGTTTTATTCTACATTAAAAAATCTAACGGAATAAAAGTTTCCTAAAATTTTTACAGTATACTTTATTCTCAATTTTAATAAGAATATGTCATCATGCTTAAATATTTTTTTCTATTCCATCCCTCAAGACTTTATTAAATAGAAAAGTACTTTGTTGTAATGTTGAATTCCAAAAGCAAAAGGGAGGAATTAAATGAAGAATCTGCCAGTTGTTTTACCTCCTGCATCTCTTTAGAAGTAGTCAGAGGTTTCCTATTCACCTCAGTGAAGACCAGAGGCTACTTGTCTCCATCTATTTCTACCTCCACTTTCCATGGATGGAGAGTCCTAACATATTTTCTTTGGCATTCCTTGTTTTTCTGCTCAGTCCCTGCCCCAGTCCAAATGTGTGGAAAGTTGTCATCCTGGATTTGTCAAGAGGGCTCGAGAAGGAGAGCCAGTTTGCTGCTATGACTGCGTTCCTTGTCCGGAGGGGACCTTCTCCACTCAGGAAGGTGGGTCACACGGAGGAAAATGGGAGGCTTTGTGGAACTGGATCCCTCCAGAACATTTTCATGAAAGTGCAAGTTAAAAGACAGATCGAAGTTCACCTGTATTTTTTATTTTCAACTTGCACAATTTCTTATCTAAATGGCACTAAATCAATAAGACTTGGAAGGAGGGGCTGGGAAGAGATGGGAGGAGGGGGTGGCAGACTGGGCAAGCTCTACTAACAGCAGAGGAAATATCTCTCCTGCTTTTTAGTTTGGATATGTGCTGCTAAGTTTACCTTTCTAGGAACATCTGAGATCTTTGAAACTAGATGAATTGTTGCAGGTCCACCTTCTGAAAGACCTTGCAATTCATTGTTTATTGGCCTCCCTTGAGGATCACTGAGAAGGTGTCACTGGTCCATAATCTGGTGCTGTGGATAGTTATGGGGGAAATTCATTACACAAATAGTTTGACAGTCATATAGATCAATCAATCAATCAATCAATCAATCAATCAGAATAGGGAAGAAGGAACTTTGGAGGTCTTCTAGTCCAGCCCCCTGTTCAAGCAGGAGACCCTATACCAGTTCAGAGAAGTGAGTGTCCAGTCTCTTCTTAAAAACCTCCAATGTTGAAGCATCCACAACTTCTGGAGGCCAGCTGTTCCACTGGTTAATTGGTCTCACTGATAGGAAGTTTATCCTTAATTCCAGGTTGCTTCCAGATGTTACAAGATGCTGTAGGTATCCTCCAAGTCCAGGATATTAACTGCCATGAGGCAGGACTCAGGATGTTTGCCTAAAAAGATTATATGATTCATTATTAACCTCTAATAATGTAGGTTCCTATGAAGATTCTACATATTACACCGTAAATAATTAACATCCTGGATCCTCCCGCAACTTAATATACCTAGCTACATTTTTTAATTTAAAAAATATCATTCTTATGCTCTTTTTAATGAAATAGCTAAGAAATACTTCTTGGAAAATGCCTGTGGTATCAGCTGTTATCCAAGAAGGTTTTTCTTGCAAGAGAAAAGGACATAATATTAAAGATATATTGCTTTTTTGCTTTCTCAGATACAGAAAAATGCACCAAGTGTCCAGATGATAAATACCCAAATGAGGCCAGAGTCCAATGTGTCCCCAAAGTTATAACCTTCCTGACTTATGAGGAACTTCTGGGCATCATCCTGGTCTCTTTTGCCCTGTTCTTGTTCTTAATCACAGGCCTTGTTTTGATCCTCTTCATTCAATACTTAGAAACTCCCCTTGTCAAAGCCAACAACCGGGACCTCTCCTACATCCTCCTGGTCTCCCTCCTGCTTTGCTTCTTGTCTTCTCCTCTCTTCATTGGTCAACCAAAGAAAGCCACCTGCCTTCTCTGACAAACGGTTTTTAGCCTCATCTCTCAGTGGCCATTTCTTCTCTCTTGGCCAAAACCATCACGGTGGTGCTGGCCTTCCTGGCCACAAAACCAGGAAACCGAGTGAAGAGATGGCTGGGGAAGAGCTTGGCCAACTCCATCATCCTTTCTTCTTCTGCTGCCCAGATTATCATCTGCTCCACCTGGCTGGGAGTTTCTGCCCCCTTCCCTGACTCTGACCTCCACTCCCAGCCTGGAGAGATCATCCTGCAATGCAACGAAGGGGCCGTTGTCATGTTCTACGTCACCCTCAGCTACATGGGCTTCCTGGCTGCCATCTGCTTCATGGTGGCTTTCCTGGCCAGGAACCTGCCTGGGGCCTTCAACAAAGCCAAGCTGATCACCTTCAGCATGCTGGTCTTCTGCAGTGTCTGGGTGACCTTTGTGCCTACCTACCTGAGCACCAAAGGGAAATCCATGGTGGCTGTGCAGGTCTTCTCCATCCTGGCCTCCAGTGCTGGTCTGCTGGGCTGCATCTTCATCCCCAAGTGCTACATTATCCTTCTGAGGCCAGACCTGAATACAAAGGAGCATCTTACATCCAGAATCAATGTGAAAACATGAGACATAATCTATTAGAATATTTAAAGAACGGTAAAAGTTCCTTTTATTTGAAAGAAGGCAGTGATTATCTCCACTTAAATAGTATGTTTTGAAATGGGAAATGGTTGAATGACTGGAATTATTGCATTATTCATCCCAATAAATCTAGCTAAAGAGAAATCTGTGAAAGTCATTCAGAGGAATTTAATATTTTGCAGCTCCCAAGAAGCAGCTTATAATTTGAGCAAAATTATTGGGCTCCTGGGGGGGCCAAGACAGGAGGGGGTGGGGAGGGGGCTCCAGCCAAGAGGACGAGGGCCCAGAAAGCAAAAGCAATTCAAGAAAGAGAAATAGGAAGGAGAGAAAAAGGGGGAGGGGAGGAGCAGCTCGAGGAAGCCAGTCTTAACCGGCTTCCAGAGATCCGCTGAGCAAGGCTGGGGGGGGGAATTGGGGCTTTTGCAAAGCGTGGGGTTCCCTCTGGAGTGCAACTGAAGCCAAAGTGGCCCAGAAAAGCTGTGATGTCAGCTGAGCAGCTCCACCAGGTCTTCCCCCAAGGGGATGGGGCCCTTCTTGCAGGGGCTGCGGAAACGCCCCTCCCTCCTTTCTTGCCCCTGGGGCTGCACTCCCTTGGCTGCCCTCCGCGACTCCCTCTGGAGCGAGTCGGTCTTCAACATCCCCTTCGGCTCTCCTGGGCCCCCATCTTCCCCCACGGGGAGTCCAGGCCGTGTCTGCCACACAAGGCATTTCTGTCCGATTCTTCTGCTCTGACCTCCCGGGAAGCCAAGGCACCCTGCCTGGAGCTTGGGGGGGCCCGCTCACTCTCCCTGCACGGAGGCTGCCTGAGGTGGCAGCAGCCTAGGAATGGAGAGATTCTGGGCTCGAATCCCACCAGCTGGGGGGGCTCTGGATCAATCACTGATCCCAGTCAGCCTTTGCCCCCCTGCGATCAAGACACAACCCTCCACACTAATGGACTTGTCACTGCATTATTTTATTTCCCAGCTGAGCTTCATTTTTTCTGGACTGTCAGACTCTCCGTAGCTTTGCCAACTTCTTATCAGTAAGCTACATGTTTCCGTATCCACCCACATTCCTTCTCACACTCTTTCCTTTGTTCTCTTGCCAGAGGTCTGGCTCAGATAGCCGGCAAAAATTACTTTAAAAAATGTAACAATTTACTTTTCTTAGTTAGTGAGGTGTTTTATTTTCTTTATAACAAATAAATGAGTTTTATTAGAAACCTTCCTCGCGTTTCTTTTCAGATTATTGCAACTTGGAATAAGCCTCGATTCATCTCCTCCTCTAAACCAGGGTAATTAGTCCCAGAGCCAAACATGGAATTAATAAATGCCCTGACATTCTGGTAGCAGAGGATGGTTTGATTTATGGTTTTTTCCTTGTTTTGTTATTTCTGATAAGAGCGCATAGGCAATTAGTTTTTAGCTACTGAGGTACGCTAATTATATTGCTGAGATGCCGAAACAGAAGTAAAACAAATACAAAATGTATTTTGCTGAGAAGGTGGCAGAAAGGAGGTTTCCAGATTTCCAGCCCCTTACTACAGCCACACGCCTGGAACGAGAAGAAGCCATGGGAACAGAAATGGACGGAGATAAGACAGAAGCTGTTTTTGAAGATGATGATTTACGACTGAGGTCAGTAACATTTTCTTCTGATCTTCCAAGCTCTGAAAAAGTCTTCCCAGAACCTTCTGAATTTGTAACGCTCGATGCAAGGCCAAAGCACACTGCTGAGCAAAATTCCTCCCACGCAGAGAGAGAAACAATTCATTATTCTCCTCGAAGCTCTAAGCTCACCCTGGATGAGCTGGCCATGAAAGCCTATCG
Organism: Pantherophis guttatus; assembly: GCF_059756535.1. Taxonomy (NCBI): domain Eukaryota; kingdom Metazoa; phylum Chordata; class Lepidosauria; order Squamata; family Colubridae; genus Pantherophis; species Pantherophis guttatus. Next base: position 105,462,550 of record NC_142068.1, on the reverse strand, counting down.
TGACCGTATAAAACTCTATGAACAGCAGCTATCCCAGGCAAAAATGGCTATATCTATGCTTGAGCAAGATATGGGAGATAACTTAAATTTTTCAAAAAGCGCCATATTGTCTTCTTGCTCAGAGCCAAAGACACTCCCCCTGGTGGATTCTGTGTCAGGCCAATTAAGACAGAGGGCACTGCATACGTCACATGAAAGTCTCCCTGATCAAGTTACACATGTCTTACATAACCACTCCTACTCTAAAGCATACAATGCCCCGTATGCAAAGCTGCCCGAAGCTAAAGGTGCAGCACCATCTGCTGGCAAAAGTAATTTACTACAGGAAGCTGAAATGCCACAAGTGTTTCCACAGGCCCAAACTCAAACACCCCCTGGCGGTGTTGGTGTCCTTTTAGATGGAACAAAGCAAAGGCAAATGATTGCATCTCCAGCAGGTCATGCCAATATTGCAGATCAAGCACAAATGGCAACTGGAATACAGCAGATTCCAGTGCATCAGCCACAGCAGCTACAAATGCCTGCATATGTGCCCCAGCCACAAGTGCAAATAGGGCCACCTTCTGGCCCACCTCCAATGGCACAACCAAGACCATTTTTAGGTCCACAACAGGCACAGCAAATACCACAGGCATTTCTGCCAGCACAGCCAGCATACCAAGTGCAGGCTCCTTACCACGCATTTTCTGTCTCTCCACTAACTGGTGAGTCAAAACTAAAAATGTCAGGACATAATTACAAAGCCTGGGTCAGTGAGATTACACTATTGCTTCTTAGAGAAGGCACGCACTGTATGGTATTTAACCCACCTGCTCCACCTTGGACTTACGCGATAAGAGATTTAGAGATAAGGGCTCGCACAACATTATTGATGTCCATGGATACTGAACTGCAGGTCACTTTTCCACCAAATACAACAGCCCGACAAATTTGGGCTGAATTGGAAAATTGCTACAGGCCTATCTCAATTGAATCTTCATGTTTACTCATGTCTGAACTCCACGGTTCGAGATTGAAACCCGGTGAACAAATTGGAGGACATTTGACCAAACTGAAAGGACCGAGAACAGAATTGAGAGAAAGAGGCCATAACATTGAAGATATTCAAATGATCAGCATCATTATTAACTCTTTGAATTATGAATGGAAAGATGCTGTTACAAAAATTAACCAAGTCCCTATTGCTCAACACACAGTGGACAATGTCTGTAGACTTTTAATTGAAGAAGAGGCATTCATGCTAGCTACTCCACACTTGAGAGGACCACCCGCATCAAAGGCTCCAGCTAGACGCCCCTTCCGAGGAAGGACCTACGCTCAAAGGATGCCAAGATGCAACACCTGCAATCGTGTGGGACATGCCACCCGGGATTGTCCCCAACGAGTTCCAGCTCCCGTCACGTACCAGCCCAGAGGAACAGATTCCAGAGGCAGAGGCAGAGGCGGAAGACAAGGTCGTCGTGGTCCCCGGCGTGATCCACAAACTCCACTCGCCACATTAGCTTTAACCAATGATCCACAACCTCAACCAGAGTATGACAGACGACTCCTGTGGACTTTGGACAGTGGTGCAGCATTGCATGTTACCTACAGAAAGGAACTTTTCACAGAAATGCACGAGCCTGAACCAGAACTACGTGAACTTTATTCTTTTTCAAATCATCCTTGCCAGGTCAAAGGAAAAGGAACTGTTTATGTTGAAGAGCTCGATGCATTCATTCCTGATGTTTATTACATACCAACAGCAACCAGTAATTTGCTTAGTCAGTGTCACTTGTCTAGAATGTTAAAGTTCCAAGTTCACCACCTTCAAAAAGCAAGTTACATAGTTAAAGATGGAGATATTGTTGCTGAAACCATATTAATTGGTGGTGTTTATTACTTAAAGCCAAAGCCTAAAACACAAACACAGGCAAATATGCAAACTCCAAAAAGGGAGAGCACAGGCCCAGAGAGAGATGCTCCAGAGAGAGATCCTGTTGCTATTCCTAAGGCTCCTAAAGCCAACAAAAATAGAATTGGTAAACAGGTTGCTCAGAGCAAGCCTGAGGTTCCGCATAAAAATGTTAATGTTGAGAATTCACTAACAGGTAAACCTTTGCATTCCAGGTGTATCCACAAATGGCATAGAAGATTGGGGCATGCCAGTTTCCGTGTTCTTAGGAAGATGCCGGAGTTCGCAAAAGGTTTGGATCTAAAGGGGTGTAAGGTGTTTTTGGATTGTGCTGTATGCAAGAAGGCCAAATCCAAAGCAGCAGCCATTCCCAAACGCGCTACACGCCTGTCAACACGCATTTTTGATTTGGTTCACATTGACATAGTTGGTCCTTTCCCGCCATCATTTGGTGGTAGAAAATATTTTCTAACAATTGTTGATAATTATTCTAGATATGGATATGTATATCCTATGAAAGAAAAATCAGAGACTTTTCAGATCTTTAAAGACTTTGCAACCCTTGTTTCTACCCAACACCAAGTTCGCATCGCCAGAATCCAGAGTGATCGTGGTGCCGAATTCATGTCTCAGCGTTTCCAGGACTGGATGCGTAAGAATGGAATTATTCATCAGACTTCACCCCCTGACACACCGGCTCAAAACGGAGAGGTACTGCAAACCATGATGCGTTGTCTCCTAGAAGATGCCAACCTTGATATGATATACTGGGGTGAAGCTATCAAGTATGCAAATTACATTGTCAACCGTACTTGGAGCAGTGTAACAAATCAGACTCCTTTCTTCATGTTGTATGGCTACAAGCCTGATCTTAAAAACATTCATATTTTTGGTTCATATGCTATGGTGAACATTCCCTTAGCTCAAAGAAGAAAAGGAGGTCCAGCAGCAAAGAGACTGAGATTTATGGGTATTGATGATAACTCAAAATGGAGCAAATTTATTGACTCTAAACATGCAATTGTGATTTCCCAATCTGCTAATTTTGAGGAAGATATTGACTGGTCCAGGATTCATTCCAATGATCCTGGAGTCTATTTTCCTAGAGATGATACTGCTGATGCTACGCAGATTGATGATCAAGATTCCACTGATTTTTCTCAACCCGATGTTCCGTCTTCGCAAGCCGCGGATGCTGACGCTAGCGACGAAAGTGAGGACGAGGACGAAGCAGAAGAAGATTGGACAGTTGTTCCGAGACGTTCCAAGAGGGCCACAAAAGGGATCCCTCCACAACGATATTCTTGGCAACTGACAAAAGCACCCTTGCCTTTGATTTGCAATGTCACACTTCCACCTGATAATTTCACACAAATCAAGCAGCTCCCTGATTCAGAGCAAGACAAATGGTATGAAGCAATGCAGGTTGAAATGGACAGTCTAAAGAAACTTAAAGTATTTACACCTGCAAAACCTCCAGCAAACAAAAAGGTCATTGGCACTCGATGGGTCTACAGAATCAAAAAGAAACCAAATGGTGAGTCATTGTACAAAGCCAGACTTGTAGCTCAGGGTTTCACTCAACGTTATCCTGAGGACTACACAAATACTTACTCACCGACAGTCAGAACTGAGAGTGTAAAAATTGCTTTAGCAACTGCAACTATCCTTGGTTTAGAAGTTTTCCAGTTTGATGTTGACACGGCTTATCTACATGCAGACCTAGACGAAGAGATCTACGTGAGAAGTCCTCCAGGATTCCGACAGCAAGAAGGGGATACCTGGTTCCTAAACAAAAGTCTTTATGGTCTGAAACAATCTGGTTTAATGTGGTATTTATGTCTTACTGACAAACTAAATTCAATGGGCTTTATTAAGTCCAAAACTGATGAGTGCGTGTTCACAAAAGGATCTAACAATGCATATGAGGTAGTTCTTGTTTATGTTGATGATATTGTTTATATTGGTCCAAATAAGCAAATGAGTGAAATTTTTGCCAAAGCTTTGCAGAGATACTTCACATTGAAATCATTAGGTCACATTAGCACTTATTTAGGTGTTCAGATTGAAAAAACACAGAAGGGGTTTAGTCTTTCACAAGAAGATAAAATTGAACAAATTTTGCATCATTGCAACATGAAAGATGCTAACACAACAAAGACACCCATGCAAACAGATTTTCATAACTTGACACAAGAAGCAAGTCCTGAGTTCGAGGATCAAACACTTTATCGTTCAGTCATTGGGTCACTATTGTACATTAGTAGTTGGACCAGACCCGACATTGCACTTAGTGTTAATCTCTTATCACGACACGTAGGTAAAGCAAAACAGTTTCACTGGACATGTATTAAGAAATTATTGAGATACCTAAAATACACTAAACACATGAAGTTATTGTTAGAACCAACACACACTGATTATGCAGAATTATGTTGTTATGCAGATTCTGATTGGGCAAGCGATAAGAAATCACGTAAAAGTACTTCAGGTTATATGATGTTCTTAAATGGATGTCCTGTTTATTGGCAAGTACGTAAACAGAATTTTGTTTCTTGTTCATCTACTGAAGCTGAATATGCTTGTGTTTCAGATGCATGTAATTCCCTAACTTGGTTTGATGCTTTAGTCACAGATATCTGGACACACCCGATCCGACCCATCACCGTGATGGAAGACAATGAATCGGTGGTTTATATTTCTGAATCTCATTTCACAGGTTCTAGGTCCAGACACATTGACATTCGTTATCAAAACATAAAACATTTAGTGAAAAAAGGTTTTGTCAAAATGCAATATGTATCTACACATGATCAAATTGCTGATATGCTCAACAAACTACTTCCAGCAGCTCAACATGAGTATCTGCGTGAGAAGATGTGCCTTATTTGATGATGTACTGATATTCGCTCAACTGGCAAAAGAAGGGGAATGTCACTGCGTTATTTTATTTCCCAGCTGAGCTTCATTTTTTCTGGACTGTCAGACTCTCCGTAGCTTTGCCAACTTCTTATCAGTAAGCTACATGTTTCCGTATCCACCCACATTCCTTCTCACACTCTTTCCTTTGTTCTCTTGCCAGAGGTCCGGCTCAGATAGCCGGCAAAAATTACTTTAAAAAATGTAACAATTTACTTTTCTTAGTTAGTGAGGTGTTTTATTTTCTTTATAACAAATAAATGAGTTTTATTAGAAACCTTCCTCGCGTTTCTTTTCAGATTATTGCAACTTGGAATAAGCCTCGATTCATCTCCTCCTCTAAACCAGGGTAATTAGTCCCAGAGCCAAACATGGGATTAATAAATGCCCTGACAGGACTAGCAAGAGTAATGGGTGAATCTCATCTTCCCTTCTCTGGATCTGGATCTTCCCAATCCCAGACTGAAGGTTTCCCTCTGGGAGGGGAAGAAGAAGGACGGGAGGCGCCACCCAGGCAAGGCTTCCTTTGCCACAATGCAGGTGAGGAGCCACACCAGCAACACGCACACACACACTCACCAACCTTCACACCCTTGCCCTGTGGTGCCCAAACCCCCCTGTGCTGCTCTTGGGAGAGGAGTCGCAGTAGGCAGCCTTCACCTGCGTCGCCCCTTCAACTTCCCACCCACGGAGGAGATGCCACGCTCTGCCGCCAATCAACTACACACAAACACACATACACCATTTTCTCAACTTATATTTGGCATCTAGGAAAATGTGCAACGCTGCTCATTCTGGTGCTTCCGTGGTGCCTGGAGGCTGTGAAGGGCTGGATGGGGAGGAGGAAACCACCCAACCCTAACAAAGACACCTAACAAAGGCCCACCTGCATCTGGAGAGGCGGCATCTTCCGCCTCTTCCCCCAGGCAGAGGAAACCTCACCTTCCCCAGATGTTGCTGTCCACAATCGGTCTGAAGCCCAGGCGACTCGGTCATTCCCTTCCATCTTGGCAAAGGGCAGCCCTTCCTCGCTCTCTGCAAAAGAGGGAGCTGCACACAAGGGGGGCTGGGAAGGGGCAGCTCAAGGGTCCCAGAAGGAAACCTTCAAGCAGAGTTTGGGGAGATGAATAATAACAGAATAACGGAGTTGGAAGGGACCTTGGAGGTCATCTAGTCCAACCCCCCCCTGCTCAAGCAGGAGACCCTGCACCATTTCTGGCAGATGGCAGTCCAGTCTCTTCTTGAAAGCCTCCAGTGATGAAGCTCCCACAACTTCCGAAGGCAACTTCTGTTCCATGGGTTGATTGCTCTCACTGTCAGAAAATTGCTCCTTATTTCCAGGTTGAATCTCTCCTTGTTCAATTTCCACACATTATTCCATGACTGGCCTTCAGGTGCCTTGGAGAATAGCTTGACCCCCTTCCTCCTCTCTGTGGCAGCCCCTCAAATATTGGAAGATGCTCTCCTGTCTCCCCTGGTCCTTCTCTTCACTAGACTAGCCATGCCCAGTTCCTGCAACCATTCATGGTATGTTTAAGTCAGGTTGAATCTCTCCTTGTTCAGTTTCCATCCCTTATTCCTTGTCTGGAATATGAGGAGGATCCAGAGAAGAAAAGAGAAGAAAAGAGAAGAGAAGAGAAGAGAAGAAAAGAAAAGAAAAGAAAAGGGGGATTCGAATACTTCTCTTACTCAGCCCCTCGCCCCTTATTTCTACTTCTGTGCCTGTTTACCGAGGCCTTCGTGGTTTAATCACATTCTTAAAGATTTTTTTTAAGGCGGGAATCGTTGAGAAAATGGGGGGGCAATGGGTTGGGGGTGGTGGGCGGCATGTCCTCCGTGGGTGAGAGGTTGGAGGGGCGACCACAGGGGGCAGAGGGCGGGGGGGGGGGTTGGGCAGTGTGGGACCAGGGCTTGAAGGGAGGGAGAGGGAGGGGGGCGCAAGGGGGCAGGCCAGGGGAAGGCGGAGGGGCGTTTGGGGCAGGTGAGGGGGCAGAAGGGAGGCGGCACTGCTGAAGGAGCCTTTGGGGTCCGGGGGAGAGGAAGGGGCCGTGGCCGGAGGAAGCGGTGGGTGCAGAGTTAAAGGGGCCGAAGAACCGCGGAGATTCTCCCACAGCACCTGGAGCGTCTCCGGGGCTAAGCAGGGATGTGGAAGGTCTCGCCTGGATGGGCGCCCAGGACGGGCGCTACGGAGGAGCCAAAGAGCCGGGAAGGCCTCCCCTCCCTCTTCCCTCCCCTGAAGAAGCAGCAGGAGAGGCTCCCCTACCCACAAGTGCCGGTCCTCCTTTGCCTTCGCCCTGCCCGACGGTCCCCAAAGCCCCCCTGGCTCTTCTGGCCCTTCCCCCAGGGGGCGCTCTCCCCCTCCCCTCCCCTCTGCCCCAGGCTCCTCTGCTGCCCCCAAGGACTCCGCAGCCCCGGAGAGTCCCAGAGCCTCTTCCTTCCTCCAAGTGGCTCTCCCGCTGGCTCCCTCTCTCTGCCACTGGGGTGGGATCTCCAGCTTCCCAGGGCTGAGCGAGGCTCCTGGGGATTTGGGGCTGGCTGGATTTGCCTCCGCTGTGGAAGGGCTGCGTAATGAGAGACACCACTAATGTAAATGAAGCGGGCTCTGATAGATGACCACTGGATAACTTTCTATTCACTCTATTCTAAAAAGCAATGCATCCGGTTGGAAAAAGTACAAACTCAGCCAAAATCCTTTTGGTACCTCTAGGAGACCTCTAAGTTGTCAGAAGAAAGGAACATTCTAATGACATACAGTTTAAAGGTTGGTTAGGTCAAGGGGATCCACATGAGTTAAAAGTTGTCTATCGTCAGAAGATGATTTGAGTCTATGCTTCAGTAATCTACAAAAAGAATTATAACTGTTTTGCAAAGAAACTCAGTAATTAGTAAATGTCAATTAAAAATGACAAATGTATATGACCATATGAATTGCTGAGTTAACAGAATCCTTTGTCTAGAAGGGTATAAAACCATTGTACCTAATTTCTGTCTTTGTTCAAACTTCATGTACAGAGCTTTGAACCTATTGCGCAATATACAAATTGTCTCTGATTAATCCAAAAGTTGTGTTTGTCTTATTAAATCCACAACATTTATGGCACCCTCCAGATGGGACTAAGCAGGAACTTTTGTTCTACCAGACAGCCTGCCTCAGTGGGAATCGACGCCTCTCCAAGGAAAATCCACTGGCCAGCCATTAGGACTCCTTTGAAGTCCACAGAGATTCAGTGAGGAGGTGCCGTAAATCCGCTGACGAAAACAGGCCAGTCAAGAATCCTTGAAGGTTAATCAGACACACAGACTCAACATAAATACATAAAAAAGAAAGAAAGAAAGAAAGAAAGAAAGAAAGAAAGAAAGAAAGAAAGAAAGAAAGAAAGAAAGAAAGAAAGAAAGAGAAAACAGGTAAGTATAAATCAGAGAGTTAAAGTCTCTCTGTTTAGAGGTGCCTACTCTTTAAGGGGTAGAAGAGTGGGGCTTGATCAACCCCCTGAGGGACCAGGTGGCATCCTGAAGTCTCTGGAATTAAGTATTTAAGTATTGGAATTAAGGAACTAAGTATTGTGTGTAATCTTATGTGTGGTAAGAGAAGAACTAATTGCAATGTTATAAAATTTCTGATAAACTGACATTCTTAAACAGCCCGAGAACTCTGAAAGAACTAAGAATAAAGAAGACATTGTTTACTGTTCTTCCCACCCGGGGTTTAGCAGGCAGTAAAAAGGTAAAGCCTGTCTAAATGGGAAAACAGATAATTTGACTTGATCAATTTGGTGTGGTTTCTGTTAAATATATATATGTATATATATAATGATAGTGTGTAAAATTGAATGGGATTGAATTGATTGTGATATGTGTGAGTGAGTAGATTTGTGCTTGAGGCTGTGGGAGATGTTTGAGATGATTGTAATGGTGGGATTTTTTTGTATGTGAAATTGGTTTAAACAAGAAGTCTGACTGCAGTACAAATGTGAAAGCCTGTGTGTTGATAAGGTGAGAAATTAGAGAAATACTGAATGTGTTGCTTTGTTGTAAGAATGCTGAATGGAGGAGGGAAGTGCGGCTTGGTTGCATGCTGTAAAATATTTTTTTTCTCTCCCCCCCCATTCCTTTGGAGGAAAAAACAGGAAAAGAGATGCTTTTTGTTCCTTTAAAACTTTTTTCTCCTTTCTCTCACCCCCCACCCCTCCTCCTCTTTCTGCGAAGCCTCTTTCATTAACATATGAAAGCTATGCAGATACATTCTCCTTTCTGCTCTGAATACATTTTGATTTATTTTTATTTTTTTCTTTTCTGGAAATTTTTGGAGGTTTAAAAACGCTTCATTAAACCTGTACTCAAAATCCTGTTGTTCCGCCAGGCTGGGTTAGCAACATAATTTTAAATTGGATGTTTTAAATTTCTGGGGTTTTAAATTGAGCCGAATCCATTTAATATTTTTAATTATTTTAAATTGGTGTTTGTCTTGTTTTTTTTAAACAAAATAGGTTGTACACCGCCTTGAGTCCTTCGGGAGAAGGGTGGTATAGAAATAAAATTATTTTTATTCTTATTTTTATTCTATCTCAAAGAAATGATTTTGAAAGATTTTTTGAATCTGACTTGCATTTTCCGGGAGGCAGAGAATAACATTTTGCAGCTAAAATTATTGCCCTTTTAGGAATTGTTACAGTGATGAGTTAGAAATTACAATATGTCGTAAGAGAGATTCAGTGGCATTTTTGTCTAAAATGTTAGATTCTGCCTCGAGAGTATGCTTGTTTTTGTCCACTTCAGTTTACAAGGAGATTAGATATTGGTGCTGAGGAGCTAATTTGTTTATAGAGGGATATACGGTAGTTGAAGGGTGAGAGGAAGTTTTAAGGGAAGTCAGAAAGTTGCCTTTAAGTTGGTCTGCACAGACTTGTGCTGGCTTGGAAATCAGGATGGCAGTGGTAGGAGGAATTGAATGTTTTATAAGAAAAAGAAGTTAAAGAAAGTAGAATTGATGGAAGGGAGAAGGTATGTGATTTGTTTTTGGAAGGTTATGGATGTTGTATAACCTTTGGACGGGGAAGGAAGAAAGGAATGTGAGAGTGGAACCAAGTGATAATGGGAAGAAGCGGTGATATGGGCAGGGAAGACAGCGTTAAAGATTGCCCAATCCAAAGAAGTAGAAGAGAAGTGGTGTTTTTCGTTGACAGAGATCAGATTAAGTGAACAAAGCATTTGAATACACTTAATCAGTGAAGGGAGTGTTGGAAGATTTGAGAAGCTCAATATTAAAAGAGCAGGGAAATTCCCCTAAAGAAAATAAGCAGAAACTCAGGCAGAGTTCAGCCCCCACCTTTACCAATGGGCCATTAAGAAACTGAGACGCCACCTTATTTTCCACAACAAAGGAAGAATAAAAGATGTGTTTGTTTGTTTGTTGCTTGCCTTACTAGGAACAATAAACTGATTCCAGGAGTTTTGAATTCAGGAAGGGAAAGCTCTGCCATCTATAAACAAGCAAGAATTAAGATAATTCTATGCAAAATTAATTGAATCTGGACCTTGGAGTTTGAAATGGGAGGGACATGAAAGAGGAAGCCTTGAAAATTTGAAACAGGCTTTAACCAGGGCTCCTGTATTGGGTTTGCTAAATTTGGAAAAGCCATTCGGTCTCTTTGTAGACACACACACACACACACACACACACACACACACACAAATTGAATTGCACGAGGGGTGTTGGCTCAGAAAGTACGAAATTGACCTTTGGGGGAGCCCTTATTGTAAGCACCCCACATCAAGTCAGAACTATCCTTCAGTGGTGGTTGTCTGATTCAAGATTCTAAACAAAAATGAAACAATTTTAATGCAGCAGACAGATTTGATTTTACCTACAGATCACAATTTGAATCAAGCACAGTTCTTAGCCAACACCAGATCAATGGATCACCTTGGATGAGAACATTATGGTGTTGAAATAATTGGTTTACATACAAAAATAAGACCTGATTTGGAGGGACACCCCCTGGAGACAAATTGCCTCGAAATTGGTCTGCTCAAACCTTTGAATTGTATTCATTAAATTAAGCTCTATGGACAGGGAGCCTGGATAGCTCAGTAGACAAATGCATTGTAATTTAACACCAGCTGCCTGCAATTACTGTAAATTCGAATCTCACCAGGCTCAAGGTTGACTCAGCCTTCCATCCTTTCTAAGGTAGGTGAATTGAGGACCCAGTTTGTGGGGGGCAATAAGCTGACTTTATGACGGCTATTGCTTAATGCATTGTAACCCTTAGTCTCTGGAGATCATTTGGCAAAAAAAAATGGGTGGAGTCATTGGGGACTTCAAGCCATTGTAGATGAACTTTTAAACTAAGCTATGGTTGTATTGGGATATATCCTTTAGTAACATCAATTATAAACAAATGTTTGGTTTGTAAAAAGGTGAATGAACATGCTGTCACAAAACAACAGATGGGTAAGAGGTACCACCAGCTTTACGACCATTTCAATGTATTCATGTGGATTTTACAGAATTACCAAAAGTGGGGAGTGTAAAATATTTATTAGTCATAGTGAACCACCTCATAGGGTGGGTTGCAGCTTTTATCTGCAGTAATGCTACAGCAACAGTGGTGTCAAGAGTTTTACCCAACCTAGACAGATTATCATCATATGAACTGTTGTTTGGAGTAGTTTTCACTACAGGAAGCATATGCATTAATTCCCTGGAAACCAGAGACAAAGTATTGAAACAATATGTGTATAACCTGTCCAGATATTTTGAAGTTTTTAGGAAACAAGGACTATTAGCCCAAACACCACCTTTGAAGTTTCCAGTCCACAAATTCCACCACGATGATTGGATGTTAATCCAAACTGGACGGAAGTTAGACCCCAAGTGAACGGGCCCAATCTCATCAAGAAGGTCCAGTGAAGTTGATGATCCAAAGGATCCAAGGGACTGGTAGGCAGCCACCAGTGGGAATAGCGTTCTTCATCATCTAGACTATTTTTGTATTTTTTCTTTCTTAGGATTCAGTGGTTGCCTATGCTGTTTCCCAACTGAAAAGGACTACAACTGCTCAGATTCCTTTGCGCACTCGCCCAGATGTATTGGTTTTGTAATTGTGTTTTTGAGATCTTAGGAGGACGATCCTGGATCCACTGGATGAGACTGATACCAGGTAACAAAAAACTGACAGGCCATTGGCACGGAAGTTTAAGAAGAATACACCCTGCTGAGTTCTACCGGGAACGAACTCTCAATGCACGGTGGTGATCATCAGCCTTGCTGAATCACTCCGGAAGCTGATTCCCAGCGCACGGCGGAAGATTTGTAAAGAGGACAACTGCCTTCACATTGTACATATACATATTATTAGCTGTAATATAACACTTTCTTACACATACTAATGTTAGAGGGAGTTTGGGTGTGGGTTCTGTGGGTAGTTGCTTTTCTAGCCTTACTAATACTCTTGTTTTACATATATAAGGAACGGTTTTGTGGTAGACCTAGGATTTTTATTGCTACTCCTGTTTCCCAAACCACACACACCACTAACCCTTTCCCTGACGTAGTGAGCTTCACACCATAGTTGATTATGATTTGTTTATGGCTTTGGACATTATTCGCACTAGGACTCTCAAGTGAACATAAGATGAACATTGATTCCCCAAGTAGAGACACTTTAGGTCAAGTTCGCTCCCGCCAAAAACACATTGTCTATGCACGGGGTCCTTACTTTAGACCTAAGTCAACTCCACCACCTAAGGTTGCACTATTGACATTCCCAGCTGAGGGGGGAATAGATAAGGAAAATGGGCCTCTACAACAATTGCATAGAGGAGACTATATATCACGGATTTTGGAATAAAGTCAAGATCTTGTTAAACAGTATGACCCTACCCTAGATCAGAAATGCTGCTTATGTTTATCTGCTGACCCTACATCTTATCATGCTGTTCCTGTCAAACCACAACTCTGGGTTAGAACAAAGGCTACCAGAAATAAACTTTAAGAAGGGAAAGTGGGGTGGATGGAATCTGTCCAAGACCATTTCAACCTCCAGGATTTCCGCTCTGGTTCAACTTAAAGTCCAAATCAGGTTTGTGTATCCTTTTTCCACCTGGAAATATTACCTCTCGATATGTTTTTGAAGGACCAATTCTCAGAGATAAACAGAAGGACCCCTCACTGGAAGTCCCATTGCAACCACTGGCAGGAATGTTTGTGGCAGGGACTTAGAGGTCTGGACTAATGCAAGGAACTACTGAGTGCATGCCTTTTCCATAAATCTTCTTATGTGGAAAGGATGCATATTTGTGTTTACCAACAAACTGGACAGGAACATGTAACGAATCAGGTGTGGTCAGAGAAATTGCCAAGGAATTGCAGGATAGGGCTTCCAAGATAGGTCAGAGGTTATAAACAACTGACATGTGGTTTTCTTGGTTGCCTGGATCCGGGTGGATTAATATGGCTGTGGCAGGCCTAGCTTTTATTCCTTGTGCAATCCCTATGCTGAAACAGCTATCAATAAGAGCAGTAAAGGAGATTCAAGTTGAAAAGGAACTAGCTTTGACAGAATATTTTATTTATTATTTATTTATTTATTTAATTAAATTTCTATACCGCCCTTCTCCAATAGGACTCAGGGCGGTGCACAGCCTAAGTAAAAACAGAGCATACAAAATTTAAAAACAGTATTAAAATAATTAAATATTTTGGCCGTAATTAAAACAACCCAATTTAAAATCAATTTAAAATTTAGCTCAAGCCAGCCCAGCTAGTTGAAATAAATAAGTTTTCAGGGCCCGACGAAAAATCCGGAGGTCTGTTATTATCCGTAACTCTGGGGGAAGGTTGTTCCAGAGGGTGGGCGCCGTCACAGAGAAGGCTCTCCCCCCGGGGGTCACCAGCCGACATTGTCTGGTGGACGGCACCCTGAGGAGGCCCACTCTGTGCGAGCATACTGGCCGGTGGGAGGCTATTGGTGGCAGAAGGCGGTCTCGTAAATACCCCGGCCCTAAGCCATGGAGCGCTTTAAAGGTGGTCACCAACACCTTGAAGCGCACCCGGAAGACCACCGGGAGCCAGTGCAGCTCGCGCAGGAGAGGTGTCACATGGGAGCACCTCGTTGCCCCCATAATCCCCCGCGCGGCCGCATTCTGGACCAGCTGGAGCCTCCGGGTGCACCCCAGGGGGAGCCCCATGTAGAGAGCATTGCAGTAGTTCAGGCGGGAAGTGACTAGTGCCTGAGTGACTGTGCATAGAGAGTCCCGATCTAGAAAGGGGCGCAACTGGCGTATCAGGCGAACCTGATAAAAAGCCCCCCTGGCCACGGCCGTCAAATGATCTTCTAGAGACAGCCGTGTGTCCAGGAGGACGCCCAAGTTGCGAGCCCTCTCCATGGGGGCGAGTAATTCGCCCCCAATAGCCAGCGATGGCGTCAGCTGGCTATATCGGGACGCTGGAAGCCACAGCCACTCGGTCTTGGAGGGGTTGAGTCGGAGCCTGTTTCTCCCCATCCAGGCCCGCACAGCCTCCAGGCACTGGGACATCACTTCAAGGGCATCGTTGGGGTGGCCTGGGGTGGAGATGTACAGCTGGGTGTCATCAGCGTACTGATGGAACTCCACCCCAAAGCCACGGATGATCTCACCCAGCGGCTTTACATAAATGTTGAAAGAAGGGGCGAGAGGACCGACCCTTGCGGCACCCCACAAGCAAGGTGCCTCGGGGTCGACCGCTGCCCCCGTCAACACAGATTGCGACCGGTCAGAGAGGTAGGAGGAGAACCACCGCAGAACGGTGCCCCCCACCCCCAACCCCACCAACCGATGCAACATGATACCATGGTCGATGGTATCAAAAGCCGCTGAGAGGTCTAACAGGACCAGGATAGAGGAGCAACCCCTATCCCGAGCCCTCCAGAGATCATCCACCAACGCGACCAATGCCGTTTCCGTGCTCTGCCCAGGCCAGAAGCCGGACTGGAGCGGGTCTAGATAGACAGTTTCATCCAGGTACCGGGGAAGCTGTTGCGCTACCACACTCTCAACAACCTTCGTAACGAAGCAAAGGTTGGAGACTGGATGATAGTTAGCCAAAACAGCCGGATCCAGAGAGGGCTTCTTGAGGAGGGGCCTCACAACCGCTTCTTTCAAAGCGGCCGGCAGGACCCCCTCGCCCAAAGAAGCGTTAACAATCTTCTGGAGCCAGCCTCGTGTCACCTCCCGGGAAGCCAGTACCAACCAGGAGGGACACGGGTCCAATAAACATGTGGTCGCGTTCAGCCATCCCAGGACCCTGTCCATGTCCTCGGGAGCCACAGGATCGAACTCCCCCCAGATAACACTCTCAAGACCTGCCTCAGTCATCCCGTCCGGACATACCCAGTCAGAGGCCAGCCCTTCCTGAATCTGAGCAATTTTGTCATACAGATACTGCACAAAGTCCTCAGCTCGGCCCTGCAAGGGGTCATCCCGCGCTTCCAGATGGAGGAGGGAGCGGGTCACCCTAAACAGGGTGGCCGGGCGATTATCTGATGACGCGATAAGAGCGGCAAAATAGCTAGATTTCGCCGCTTTTATCGCCACTAGGTAGGTCTTAATATGAGACCTCACCAGTGTTCGGTCGGATTCGGAGCGGCTGGTCCTCCAACTACTCTCCAGGCGTCTTTTCCGGTGCTTCATCTCCCTAAGCTCCTCAGAGAACCAAGGAGCTAGGTGAGTTCGGTGCCGGGAGAGAGGCCGCAAAGGCACGACACAGTCCAAGGCCCTGGCAGCCGCACTATCCCAGGCAGCCACCAGATCCTCAGCCGAGTCATGAGCCAGAGTCTCAGGAAATGGCCCAAGCTCCATCTGGAACCTATCAGGGTCCATCAGGCGCCTGGGGCGGAACCACCTGGTTGGTCCCGCCTCCCTGTGGCGGGGTGCAGCGGTTAGAAAGTCCAGTCGAAGGAGCAAGTGGTCAGACCATGACAAGGGTTCGATGACTATATCCCCTGTATCAAGGCCACTCGACCACTGACCAGAGACAAAAACTAAGTCCAGAGTGTGTCCACCCCTGTGAGTGGGGTCATGAATTAACTGAGTAAGGTCCATGGCCGTCATGGAAGCCATGAACTCCCGAGCCACCTCAGACGTTTCACCGACAGATGGCAGGTTGAAATCCCCCATAACTAAAAGTCTGGGGGTACCAACCGCCACCTCAGCTATGATGTTGAGCAGCTCGAGCAGGGCCGTTGCCACGCGGCAGGGAGCCCTGCCATTTTCTTAATCAACTTGGTCCCTATCCTGTGGAAGAACATAAAGATTCTGAGGCAGACCCATATGAGGAAATGGAACCTGTAGAAAGAGGGAGAGAATCTCCCCAAGAATCAAGAGAGTAAAAAAAAAAATAAAAATCAAGAACTACCTATTGTTTACTTTTATTAATTATATTTTGTTAGACCCTATATATGGTAGATTTGTTTATTGAAACCTTGTATACTCAGAAGTTAAACTTCTCTGGAGGGCCCGGGATAGGGGTTGCTCCTCTATCCTGGTCCTGTTAGACCTCTCAGCGGCTTTTGATACCATCGACCATGGTATCATGTTGCACCGGTTGGCGGGGTTGGGGGTGGGAGGCACCGTTTTGCGGTGGTTCTCCTCCTACCTCTCTGACTGGTTGCAATCTGTGTTGACAGGGGGGCAGCGGTCGACCCCGAGGCACCTTGCTTGTGGGGTGCCACAAGGGTCGGTCCTCTCGCCCCTTCTGTTCAACATTTATGTAAAGCCGCTGGGTGAGATCATCCGTGGCTTCGGGGTGGAGTTCCATCAGTACGCTGATGACACCCAGCTGTACATCTCCACCCCAGGCCACCCCAATGATGCCCTTAAAGTGATGTCCCAGTGCCTGGAGGCCGTGCGGGCCTGGATGGGGAGAAACAGGCTCCAACTCAACCCCTCCAAGACCGAGTGGCTGTGGCTTCCGGTGTCCCGATATAGCCAGCTGACGCCATCGCTGGCTATTGGGGGCGAATCACTCGCCCCCACGGAGAGGGCTCGTAACTTGGGCGTCCTCCTGGATGCACGGCTGTCGTTAGAAGATCATTTGGCGGCCGTGGCCAGGGGGGCTTTTTATCAGGTCCGCCTGATACGCCAGTTGCGCCCCTTTCTAGATCGGGACTCCCTACGCATAGTCACTCAGGCACTCGTCACTTCCCGCCTGGACTACTGCAACGCTCTCTACATGGGGCTCCCCCTGGGGTGCACCCGGAGGCTCCAGCTGGTCCAGAACGCGGCCGCGCGGGGGATTTTGGGGGCGACGAGGCGCTCCCACGTGACACCTCTCCTGCGCGAGCTGCACTGGCTCCCGGTGGTCTTCCGGGTGCGCTTCAAGGTGTTGGTGACCACCTTTAAAGCGCTCCATGGCTTAGGGCCGGGGTACTTACGAGACCGCCTTCTGCCACCAATAGCCTCCCACCGGCCAGTACGCTCCCACAGAGTGGGCCTCCTCAGGGTGCCGTCCGCCAGACAATGTCGGCTGGCGACCCCCAGGGGGAGAGCCTTCTCTGTGGCGGCGCCCGCCCTCTGGAACAACCTCCCCCCAGAGCTACGTACAATAACAGACCTCTGGATTTTTCGTCGGGCCCTAAAAACCCATTTATTTCAACTAGCTGGGCTGGCTTGAGTCAAATTTTAAACGGATTTTAAATTGGAATGTTTTAATTACGGCCAAAATTATTTAATTATTTTAAACAGTTTTTAGATTTTGTATGTTTTGTATGTATGTCTTGTTTTTACTTTGGCTGTTCACCGCCCGGAGTCCTACATTGGAGAAGGGCGGTATAGAAATTTAAACAATTAATTAATTAATTAATTAATTAATTAATTAATTAATTAATATGAGAATAGTGAAAGTTTCTGCATTGAAAAACTTTCAGAGGGGGGAATAATGTAAATGAAGCGGGCTCTGATAGATGACCACTGGATAACTTTCTATTCACTCTATTCTAAAAAGCAATGCATCCGGTTGGAAAAAGTACAAACTCAGCCAAAATCCTTTTGGTACCTCTAGGAGGCCTCTAAGTTGTCAGAAGAAAGGAACATTCTAATGACATACAGCTTAAAAGTTGGTTAGGTCAAGGGGATCCACATGAGTTAAAAGTTGTCTATCGTCAGAAGATGATTTGAGTCTATGCTTCAGTAATCTACAAAAAGAATTATAACTGTTTTGCAAAGAAACTCAGTAATTAGGAAATGTCAATTAAAAATGACAAATGTATATGACCATATGAATTGCTGAGTTAACAGAATCCTTTGTCTAGAAGGGTATAAAACCATTGTACCTAATTTCTGTCTTTGTTCAACGCTTCATGTACAGAGCTTTGAACCTATTGCGCAATATACAAATTGTCTCTGATTAATCCAAAAGTTGTGTTTGTCTTATTAAATCCACAACACCACGAATAGCTCCGGAGACTTTGGGGCAGCTGATGGAGAGGAAAACAGCCTGGAAGGAAAGGAGGGGGGGACTGGGGGTGGGGTTTGAAGAGAAATTAGTAAATGCCCAGAAGCTTCTCATTGATTTGAGCTCCGAAGGTTTGAGTCGGTCAGGCTGAGACTTTGCCAGTTCAACCATTTCAACCCAGCCAGCCAGTCCAGCTCAACCACCAAGACAGAGTCCCTGGGAGCGCCCATCATCCCCAGCCAGAGCGGGCTCCGTGGCCCAGGAGAAGCGGGAGGGAGGCCGAGGGACGGCCAGGCTGAGAAGGCAGACAGGAGGCAGGAAGAGCCCCTGTGATGGGGGAGCTGAAGGGCCGCCACGAAGGGCTGCTCGGCGCCTTCCCAGCTTCCTTCTCACCCTTCAGCTCGGCTGGCGGAGGCCCCGAACGGCGCCTGGGAGTCCAAGGATCGAGGTGGGGGGGGGCTGGAGCTCTCCGGGGCTGTGGAGGGAGCCTCAGTGGGGCTGAAGGCTTTTGGCCAATGGGGAGGAAGAGTGCCCCCTGTGGGAAGGGCGAGGCAGCGATCTGGCTGGACTAGCGTGTGTGTGTGTGTGTGTGTGTGTATGTGTGTGGCGGAGCTGTCCTAATAGGGGGAGTTTGGGATCTGTGGGGCAGAGTGAAGGGGAAGGAGGAGCTGGGATTTTGAGGAGGGGACCTGCTTTTCTTGGGGGGAAACAGGCTTCTCTGCTGGCTGGCTGGCTTTTCCGCAGCGATGGCTGTGGTCGCCCATCCAGAGGAGAGTCTCAGCATCCCTGCTTAGCACCAGAGACCATCCAGGCAACTGCGCCTCCCGGCTCCCCCCTCGCCTTGCCCCATTGCCCGAGTGTGGGAGGCTGGATTCTAGAATCTCCTTAGCGTGGAGAAGAAATCACAATCCGTCTCTTAGAAGTTTAGAGCTCTTTCTGAGCTCACCTGCTTGTCTTTCCCTTCCACTTGAAGTTGGGCTGGGAGGGGGAGAAGAGAGAACCCTGAGAGCCTGGACAGAAGCATCAACTCCTCTCCATTCTCTCCGAGGCATTTGGGAGGGGGCCACAACCAGGGTCCCCATGCAGCCAGGCTGGGCTGCCCCAGTTGAGGTGCCCTGCAAACAGGCAGGAGGTCCTGAGTCCAGACTGGGATGGAAGCCCCAAAGTTGCCTTTGACCTGGAAATTTCCTCTGGAAATTGGCCGCCCTCTTCGGGTCTCTCGGTTGTCCTCACTAAGAAACTTTTGGGGGAAGCTGGGTATCATCCTCCTTCGGGTGTATGTTTCTTAGGCTTCGCATTTGCATTTTTGTTTAATTTGCTTGAATTAATAATAAAGCTTAAAGCTTAAAACTGTCAGGAAATTTCTCCTTATTTGTAGGTTGGATATCTCTTCGCTGGGCTTCCACCCGTTGCTTCTCTTCCTGCCTTCAGGGGCTCCGGAGGATGAATGGAGCCCCTCTTCTCTGTGAGAGCCACCCAAGTATTGGGTGATGCTGTCCCATCCCCTGCAGCCCTTCCCTTCCTTGGACCGGACATTCCCCGTCCCTTCATCCGTCATCCCCTGGTTCAGCCTCCAGACCCCCCACCCTCTTCCTTCCTCTTCTCTGCCCACTGAGGGAGTCGCCCTGTGCGGTGGAGGCTGAGAGGTTTTGGGGTTGGGGCAGCTGACAGAGGACCCCCCCAAAGCTGCTCTGATTTTAAAGCCTGTTTTCAATTCAGGATCCCTCTGTGTTCTTTCGGGAAGGCTTGCCAGAAGGGCTCCTGGAAGGGACAAAGGTTCCTTCCGAGGGATCGAGGGACGG